>NW_007380681.1:0-5721 GCF_000475195.1 Diaphorina citri
GCCCCCGGGCGGGAATCGAACCCGCAACCTAGCGCTTTCAAAACTTACGCTCCAAGCTAACCAGGCTGGATTTAAAATGTTCAAGAATAGGTTAACATGTATAGGTATCTTTCTAATGTATTTACCAAAAATGTCTGCCAAAGCCGAGATTCGAACCCAGCACCTCCTGGTTGAAAGTCAATGCTCCCGCTCGATCTATTTGATAAAGTATTATGGTCAAATCATGAATTCTTTGTGGTACAGCAGAGAGCTTTAATCTCAACTTTTGTGTATCACAGCATTACTAAATGGCTCCTTTGCAATCAATTTCCAATTTTCCACATTTCAATAATCCTTTTACACTGGTAATGCCGTCATTGGTCGCTACTCTATTAAACATTACTTACATAAATGCATCCTTTGCAATCAATTTCCACATTTCAATATTTTTTTTTACTTTCTATTACCCTTACGTATAGGGAACCTATACAAGGTAATGAGAAAGTATTGCAATCGGTCCAAATTTTTATACACTGGCAATGCCGTCACTGCCCGCTACTCGATTAAAGTAGCTACTCATATGTCCTCACGAGTCTGAGTGCATTATATTCGGTTCTATCTTGTATTCACAAATGGACTTACCTGTACTGTGTTCATATCAATCAGCTGTTGCTAGTTACATAGGGGGGAGACAATATTCAATGGAAACCAAGAAAGAATAGAATATTTATTAATATTATTTTATTATTATTATTGTTTTTTTAAACATTTATCCTTTAAATCACTACATGAGTTATACAACGAAACCAGACCAAATCACTACGCAGCCCAAGACAAGTATTTCGTCCTTATTTGGACTGTTTCGTCCTTATTTGGACTGATGAGTCCAAATAAGGACGAAACACGTGTCTTGGGCTGCTAAGTGATTTGGTCTGGTTTCATTGTATAACTTATGTAGTGATTTAAAGGATAAATATTTATAAATAATAATAATAATAAAATAATAATAATAAAATAATAATAATTATTGTTGTTACAATCCTACATATAGTTCATAAAAAACTTTCAATAGAATATTTATGTTAAATAAATAGGTTCTGAAGTGGATACAATGAGCACTAGGCGAGGTTATAACCAAAGGCACCCAATCTTCTGAGTTTCACAAAGCATTGCTTGATCCAACTCTCAAAGGACCGTATTAATCAGAAAATTACCATACAAAAATATGTAAATTTTAATCCACCAAAACATTTTTTCACGAGTAGGAAGATCATGTCACAGGTGGAATTGAACCTACGCCTTCCCGATTACCAGACAGACATTGATACCAGACACAAGGAAAGAGATATTCTATTCTTTCTTGGTATAAAAATAAAAACACAACAATAGGTTCCACACACTTATCTCTACCAATAATCCTAAAGAACATCAAGAAAAGAAGATAGAGAGAGAGAGAGAGAGAAAGAAGAGGAAAGAGACAGACGACAGAGAAAGATAAAAGAAGGTGATTGACTTTATTTCGCGAAACGTTAACTTCCATGAGATGTCGAGTAAATGTTTCCAAAAAGAATTTTTTAATAATAATAATAATAATAATAATAATAATAATAATAATAATAATAATAATAATAATAATAATAATAATAATAATAATAATAATAATAATAATAATAATAATAATAATAATAATAATAATAATAATAATAATAATAATAATAATAATAATAATAATAATAATAATAATAATAATAATAATAATAATAATAATAATAATAATAATAATAATAATAATAATAATAATAATAATAATAATAATAATAATAATAATAATAATAATAATAATAATAATAATAATAATAATAATAATAATAATAATAATAATACTCTTGAGTGGAAGGTAACCACAAGGTGAGGTTAACGCCGGAGGCGTTCTCTACCACCCAACCATTAGAGCTCCATTATTATGTGGTCACACTCTCACATAAATGAGGATAAAATTCCATGCCTCGGCTGGGATCGAACTCACGCCCTCCTGGCGAGCGTCTTGACCACTACGCCACCGAGACAGATATACAATAGTTGCTACCCGTGTTCCAACTGGTTTCGTGTATTAGTTAGCGAAGTATGCATTAAAATTTGCTCTCTTATCTCTCTCCTCAGATCAGCAAGTGAGTGTCTCTGCTAAAAATCGACACGATATTTGGCTCGGAATCCAGCTTACATATCCGAGTTCCGAGTTTAATTCTGGACACAAATTCTACCTCGTATATCTAGATTATCTAGTCAGGATCTCGACATTTCTTCCGTCAGGGGCAGAAGTGCAGGACTTTGGGAAGTGGCTTTCTCTAGCTGTCTACAGCCACCGGCGCGGGGATAGTACTTGGAATGTACCAGTCCCCCAATGTTGAATGGGCCAGTCACCGAAGGTAAGCAATCAACTTTCAGGATTCGGTAGATATTCGTATAAGCTTAACCCGACTTTGTTGTTGTTGTTGTTGTTGTTGTTCAAAAATAGCGCTCGGCAGCGGTAGCACGTACATATGTAGGTAAGCGCTTGTATACAAAAAAACTTTGAAGTTTTTGTTTTTAAAATTCCAAGATGGTGTGTTTTTAGGCCAAAAAATTCTAGGATTGGGAACACAAGAAAAATTCAGCTCTTGTCATCCAATTTCTTTTCACAGCTCCCCATTAATTTCATGTTCAACCAATGAGCAGATCTTGAAAGTTTCACGCAAGAGAACCACTTATGAACATCCCAATTTAAAACTTTATTGAACCCGAGGGAGGGTGGTCTGAATTTCAAAATGAATAGTTTAGTGGGACCTAATCTAAGCACAAATCACCGGTCAAAATTAATTTTCCATTTTTGGCAGAAGAACATAGAAAAATTAATATTTGAATTCACTACGACTCCAACCCTGGTGGTTGGAATTCATTACAACTCCAACCCTGGTGGTTGGAATTCACTACAACTCCAACCCTGGTGGTCGGATCACGCTCAAATATGTACCGAAGAATTTATGCTATTTGTCACATCATGTGTCACAGTTCCAATTTATGATTTTGAAGTTGACCTCCCTGGGGCCGACCTTGGCTTCAGCCGAAATTTGACGAGTAAGTATCCAAAGAACGGTTATTTAAAAGATAAAACACTACAATAAATTTCAGCTTCTCATCGTTAGCTGTTCAAAAAATATTCAGGGGTCCCGAGGCTTTATAAACACTCTGTAGATGATTTTCATAAGTGGTTCTCTTGATAGGTAGGTAATTCAAATAGTGCAGAGTGTTACTTACATAGGCTGTGGGACCAAAGTCCATTCCATCACTGACGTCAGACTTCACGTCTTCATTATCACTGTCTGAATTGTATCATCGTGATTCCAACCACTAGTTTACTAACATTTTTTTGTTGTACTCCTTATTATTATTACTTTAAGGGTATAGCTACTATAGTTAGGAAATGATAGGTTTGTTAGGTATAGTTAGAGCTAGGGAAAATTATAATTAGATAGCTAGTAAAGGTCCACCCGTTTATGTAAATAAATGAATAGACTTTCACTTCCTTCGGTTAATTAATTACCTTGCTCTTGGCTTTGGATTTACAATAAAGCCGCCTGAGGAGTTGATCGTTGGTTTCCACGGCTTGTCGGAACTCATAGAAAGACGCAAACACCATGACGCACTCATCGCACACCAGTTGAAAGCTAGGATTGGTCCACTTCTCGGTGAGAGCTGTTTGTTTAACATCCACAACTTCCAGATCAATCTACAATATCCGGATTCAAGAGTTAGGGAACCAGCACCAGGTTGGGTCACAATTCAAAGGGTTTTTACGAGGTTGGATTGGCTGGACATTCAAATAGGTGAAGTACGTCATACCTCTCATTACTAGTAGTTCAAGGATCGATGTGCCTTGATTCAAAGAACATATGTACCAAATTTCATTGTTGGTGTTGTTTTTGGTGTGGTTGTTGTAGCGGTTATACCTCAGCAGTTGCTGAATTGGGGTCTTGGCCTTGAGCTTTGGCATATATTTCAAATGGGAAGAACTTATAAGAATACTTCATGTATAATGGTTATATTCATAGGTAGGATTACTCTTTGTATGTTTTTTTCTAAACTTATAAGTATGTAAGTAATGTATTGTGCCTATAAATGACCACCAAATAAAGGTTTATTTATTTATTTATGTTGTAGCGGTGTAGCTGCTTCAAGGGGGGTTGATGGTCTCTAGCCATGATTACTCGGCCCATCCCGAACCACAGTCAACTATGAGGATCTGTGCTTGAAGCATCATAAACCCTGAACCCTGTATTGTTTTGTACAACGCTTATGGTACCTGAGATCAATCAATGTGATTACTCTGCTTTAAAATGACAAAAATTGCATACGAAAACTTATTGTAGTATATTTATATTGTTTTAAATATCATGAGAAAGTTATTTAAATAATGACAGTTACCTACTTTGAATTAAATTATAACATGACCTAAGATATAGGATACATAATATGAGAACCACTTATGAACATCCCAATTTGGAACTTTATTGAACCCGAGGGAGGGTGGTCTGAATTTCAAAATGAATAGTTTAGTGGGACCTAATTTGAGCACAAGTCACCGGTCAAAATGAATTTTCCATTTTTGGTACTCCTGTCAGAAGAACATCAAAAAATGAAAATTTAAATAGGCTACAACTCCGACCCTGGTGGTCGGATCAAGCGCAAACATGTACCGAAGAATTTAATTTTCATGCTGTTAATAATAGTGCTTAGATAATAGTGCTTATTTATACTGCTCGCATAGGACTGAAAAGTCCCTTTACTCCAGCAGTGGGCTACTACTATTATTGTGGTCAAATTCGCCTGTTATTATACCCACTTGTCCATAGAGGCTACTTTGATTTCAAATTCCATTCCATTGTCAATGCCTTACCTTACACTTGGCTTTGGATTTACAATACAGCCGCCTGAGGAGTTGATCATTGGTTTCCACGGCTTGTGAAGTGAGAGACAGGGCAATATCGGTAACTACTTAGATTTATTCCATTTCATTATCTATGTCTTACCTTACTCTTGCTTGGCTTTGGATTTACAACATCAAACCTCTCACTATTCCTTACCTTACTCTTAGCTTTGGATTTACAATAAAGCCGCCTGAGGAGTTGATCGTTGGTTTCCACGGCCTGTCGGAACTCATAGAAAGACGCAAACACCATGACGCACTCATCGCACACCAGTTGAAAGCTAGGATTGGTCCACTTTTCGGTGAGAGACAGGGCAATGTCGGTAACGGCGGGTACCAGAGTGGTGAACTTGGTGGTGGCGTGCGGGGAGGTGGGCGGGAGCTTCACCGTGCGGATCTTCTGCAGAGACAGCTCGTTCTGAAACCAAACCACAAGGAATTGAATTCACAACTGATTATTTATACTGCTTCGTCAGCTCCCATGGCGTAGTGGTCACTGCGCTCGCCTTGCACGCGGGAGACCCGGGTTCGATTCCCGGCGGGGTCAAGTTGGCGTAGTGGTCACTGCACTCGCCTTGCACGCGGGAGACCCGGGTTCGATTCCCGGCGGGGTCAAGAAATTTGTATCTCCCAAATGATTGATTCCGTGACTGGCTGTTGCGGGACCCACTCAGCCTCGTGAGGAAAATGAGTAGCTATGACATATAAATGCGCATAGCAACCGGTGCCAGCATGGTAGGTAAACATTGGATGTTAGGATTATTGAGATATTGGGAAAA
>NW_007380681.1:7024-22999 GCF_000475195.1 Diaphorina citri
ATAAGTTTTTTTTTTTAATTAAAAAAAAAAAAAAAAAAAAAAAAAATCATGTTAATAAATGTTTACTCATTCCCATAAAAAAGATACTCACTCTCTTCTTCTTACTGCCGCCTCGTCTACTGGTTGTAGACTTTCGACTTGTTTTGCTAACACTCGACAGATAGCCGTCCGTTTCCTCGTCATCTGTTACACCCTGTACAGAAAAACAAACAATAATAATGAAACACTCTGCATTACAATGTTGTTGTTCTCAAATGTCGGGAAATTGGCCCTTAGGTTATTTCTCTGCATATTACAATGTAATGTCTACTAGCTTGGAAACTTTTTAAAAGTTGTTTTTCAAGGAGTTTTATGGAGGGAACTGTAACAACGAAGGTCTAAGAGTCCCAAAATTGAAGAGATCAGAAAGGATAGGAGAAAGCAATCCGTCTCGAGAATGAGCTTTATCTGTTAAGGATAAAGTTTGTCCCGAGCGGGAATCGAAACCGCAATCTAGCGCTTCAAGGCAGTCACCCTACTCTCCAAGATAACTAGGCCGGTTATTGATGTTTGTTTCCGTTGAAAGATGCACCAGATTATGGACCCTATCAGCGGCCTTTGGTTCCCAAATCTACTTTTTTTTTTGCCTTAACTCCTGAAGGACTGCTACACACTGAAATTGAAACACAATGCAATATCTTACCGAGAGATTGCTGATTGCCCATCAAGTGACTACCGGATGGAACAGGATGAGGTGTGTCCACCACTTGAGGAGTGGGTGTGGCAAAGTCCAACGGGGGATAGATGAGATCATCTTGGTGATGGTGGTGAACAGGCCTGTGAAAGGAAAAAACAATAGAACATTAATAAAAAATGTGTTTTTGGATTAACCTACTTACTTTGTCAAATCATGGCTATCAATTTTGATTCACTGCTGACTGTTCAATGGAAAATTTGGTACATAAGGAACAGAAAATGTTTTCCATCAAAGAAAACAATATAATAAAGACAGAAAAATGCACAACCAGAACCATGAACAGCCTGAAGCCGAGTACACAAATCTACTCTGCTCCACGGCATCTCTGACCTGACCAATACGTGGTCGTTTTCTTTTGAATGTCTTCTGCCCTCATTAAAGATTACAGCATTTAAAAATCTTTGAATTTAGGGCCAAACTCTTCTGATGTAGCTTTTTTTGTGAATGCCAAAGCATGAATTTTACAATAAGATCTTGTTGATACTCACATGTGTTTATTTGGGTCAGGTTATGTTATGGGTTAGGATATGCTTGGATAGATTATTTTTTCTCTTTTTGTATTCAAGCATAGCCTAACCCAGCACATAACCACAACCTAATGACTAAAAGCACAGGTGTGAACTCAATCAATATTGAGAGATGAGAGCTTTATTCAGGATGGCCATAGGAACGAACATAATCGCCAAATCCAATACAAATGGTTAGGATATGCTTGGATAGATTATTTTTCTCTTTTTGTATCCAAGCATAGTCTAACCCAGCACATAACCACAACCTAATGACTAAAAGCACAGGTGTGAATCAATATTGAGAGCTTTATTCAGGATGGCCATAGGAACATATTACTCAAGGCATATCAATACAAATGGCTGGATTTTATACTGTTTTTATATACCAACCATTTTACTTTTTATAAAGCACCATGGAATGTAAATGTGAATAAATCCCTAATTTCATCTGTAACTATTGTATTGATTTTGCATAACAGTTCATAATAATAATAACAAGCTACTTTAATTTTAAATATAAGTAAAGTAAAAATGAACCCAACTGTCTATGTCTGACAGGTAACATTGAGAAAATTCTGACAATCGCTAACAACAATTTAAACAGTTATCTCTAACCTCCTGATGCAGGATAAATAGTTACAATATAAACCCTTCTAAATATGAAGGGCACAATATTACTAATCTATACCGCTACCTACTTAATAGTAGATAATTAGATATTCAATATAATAGGTATTCAAAAGTATTGCAAGTATTGGAAAAGCGTTAGGCTACGTAAGCACAATAAAAGGTATGCTATAACTTGTGTATTATATAGGCCTATAGGAACACACTTTGGACATGAACGCTATTGGTATTTTTTTTTTGTACTTGTCTTTTGTGTTTAACCTAACCCTATAATAACACTGGTCACTGCTCAAATTGTGATAACTCTTTTTTGCGTTTAACCTAACCTTATAATAACATTGGTCACTGCTCAAATTGTGAAAGCTCCTTTTTGCATTTAACCTAACCCTATAATAACACTGGTCACTGCTCATTTATGACAGCTCCTTTTATAGCAACATTCCATTGACGTAACTTCTGAACAAGTACAGTTGAATTTTTCAAGCCAGGATAAGTATATAAAGTACATAGTTCTAGCTCAGGTAGCTCAGGGACGCAACTCGGATGATAAATTTCAGAAATGGGACGCAACTCGACCTATAATAACACTGGTCACTGCTCATTTGTGACAGCTCCTTTTATAGCAACATTCCATTGACGTAACTTCTGAACACGTACAGTTAAATTTTTCAAGCCAGGATAAGTATGTAAAGTACATAGTTCTAGCTCAGGTAGCTCAGGGACGCAACTTCGGATGATAAATTTCAGAAATGGGACGCAACTCGGACGGACGCAACTCGGATATCACAGTCGGGACTCAAGTCAGATCCCCCCGGACAGTAGGTCATAAAAATGGAAAAATTCAGAAACTGAAGGGGAAGAATATGACATGTACTTTTAGGTACCTGTTAAACATCAGAATTAAAATCAGGGTAACACATACAAACATGGTGACAATCTTGCAGTTGATCATAGATTTCATTCTATTCGTATTGACGGTGAACCAAGTCCGCGGTGGATTTTTAGGCGGAACTATCATT
This sequence comes from Diaphorina citri, assembly GCF_000475195.1. Lineage (NCBI taxonomy): Eukaryota > Metazoa > Arthropoda > Insecta > Hemiptera > Psyllidae > Diaphorina > Diaphorina citri. The sequence goes on from NW_007380681.1 coordinate 9,916, forward strand.
TTTGGCGAAAAATAGATCTTTGTGGGATCGGGACCCATTTTTATTTTAAAACGCCGCGCCGGGATAAAAAAAGGTTCACATAATTTTCTTGAAGATGTTTCGAATTGTCTGTTTGACAATCATTCCTGTTTTTTTTTTTTTTTTTTTTTTTTTATTCGATATTGGTTTTTTAATTTTTTTTTTTTTCCCCCGAAACCTAATCGGTTCGTGTTTGTTCGAAGTCAGAGCTTATCACAATTATTTGCCCAGGGCAAGACTCGAACCCAGAGACCCTCGAGTGAGAGGTCATTTGGTTTGTGGACTTTCTTCCTTGATGAAACCAAAGTTGAGTCTGAGTTGTTCAAGGAACACGAATGTTAGAATAGTTTGCGGTGCTAGGCGCACGAATGCGGGGAAGTAGCCCTGTGAAGAAATCAAACAAAAATTAATATTAAAGTACACACATTTTCTCTCTCTTAAAAAATTTTGCCTGCGGCGCGGATATGCAAGTGCTTTTATTGCATCCAATTTTCTTATTGGACATATCGCCTGCGGCGCTAAATCTTTTGCATTTGTCAGCCTTTTGCTTTTCGTTTTCTAACTAGGGCGGATAACCAAAGAAGTAATTAAGACTGGATGGAAATCGCACAGGATAGAGGGGAGTGGAAAGAGCTGTTTCCTGGAGGTCCTGGGACCACGCAGTCTTAAGGTGATGTCGACTCAACAGCCCACACTGCCTCGACAACAAAGATCCACCTCGTCGATCGACGGATGTAACGTTTACCCGGCGCGGCGGTAAGATATACAACTTACCTTGAAGAATCCAGCGGGTCCCAATTTGGCAGTATAGGTGACCAGGGCCCACATACTGTTGAACTGGCCCGGGGTCGCATTCATGGCCCGCGTTTTGAGAACATCCAGTGGTTGTGTCATGGTGGTTGCTATTGCGCCTGCTGTGAGTGAGGATAGGAAGTGAGTGGTGGCATTATCCTCAAAGTAAGGAGTACTCAGGAGACCTAGCTTCACCTGGGAATTAAATAATTAGGCTGTGTTCGTTATGGACACCAAAGCTAAAACTCGGGATTGTAGAAAAAAAAACGAGAGAGCAAGAGAGAGAGAGAAAGCCAGCCGTTTTGAGAACGAACCTTTTCGCCCCGGGCGCCCCGGAAACCGAGAAAAAGTTTCGCCCCGGGCGGGAATCCACCCCATGAAATTTCCTTGCAAAAGGCTACACAAATGTAGACGAAACTCGAATCGGAAGTTAAAGTCAACAAGTGTTCAACCAAAATACAACGGTAAGAATAATAACTAAAGACCTTAACAGATAGATATACAGTGACTTTTACCCCATATCAAAACAAAGTACCTCAATAACCTTAATTTGTAATTTTATCACGAAAACTGTGGAGGTAAAGGAATTTTTCATTCTACATTCTAGCAGTATAAAACAACCTTAATTTGTAATTTTATCACGAAAACTGCGGGGGTAAAGGAATTTTTCATTCTACATTCTAGCAGTATAAACAAACAAACCTGATCATAGAAGGATAGTTGGCCTACTGTCATGAGTATAGCTCTGCTGGTCCCATAACCAAATGGGTATTATCACACTAGAATTGCACACAATGTCCCAATTTGAATCCTGGTACATAGTCAATTTCTTTTTCTAGCTTTATTGTTGCTTGGAGTTAGGGGTGCTCTTAGTCTTGAATGGACAATTGAGAAGCTACTTTGAGCAAATAGCAACCAGTGGGAGTAATAACAGAGAATTAAGAAAATTTATAGATTATTGGAAAAAGTGAACAATGTTAAACTGTGGTACATAGTCAATTTTTACTTTCTTTTTTCTAGCTCTATTCTTGCTTGGAGTTAGGGGTGCTCTTAGTCTTGAAAGGACAATTGAGAAGCTACACTTTGAGCAAATAGCAACCAGTGGGAGTAATAACAGAGAATTAAGAAAATTTATAGATTATTGGAAAAAGTGAACAATGTTAAACTGTTTTGTTTATATATAACAGCTACTTTCCCTGTCGCGTATAATATCTCTAGTAGCGCGGTCAAACTTTCTTGACTTGGCGGGGTGGAGCGCTACCGCGCTCCTTAATTAAAGTCACTAGATGTTTCCCTAACGCCCTACTCACTGACCACCCTGTATTTTTCAACCAGGTCCTTGTCTCCCCCCCCCCTCTCCTTATTAGGTATAGTGTATGATGTAACACTAGCCTAGTATGTGGCATCACACCTATATGTAAACAGGTATGTATCTATTAAAGGCCCCTTCTCATTTGTTACCAATTTACCTATAGGACATTCGGGGAAAAAAAAATCGGATGAAACTCACAAGTAGGAACGGACCTTTAGCTTGAAAAAGTAAAAACAAGAAAAAGGAAGATGAAATAGAAGAAGAAGAAGAAGAAGAAGAAGAAGAAGGAGAAGGAGAAAACGTAAAGCTGTGAAGAATAAGACAAGTAATGTAATGTTACATTTTGTGTGAACGCCTGAACACGATATTGATTATGCAATATGCAACATTTGCAACAGAGGTTTACACAATCATTAGTAATGTCATTATTTCCAAGTAATGATGATGAAAAATCAAAAAATCCGGAGTTCCATCATTAGTAATGACATTACTAATGATCATGTAAGGTACCTATTAGAGGTCGGAGTTCCATCTAAACGAGAATTACCAATCTAAGACGCCAAGAATGGTGGCACTGTCTTGCATTGTTTCAGCTGCTCCTTCAATTGCTCCACACTCTGCTTGAATTCATCATACTCGCCCTGTAGACGTTTCATCTCCTCTGTACGTTGCTTTAGTTCCTGAGCCACATTATCAAAGTCTTCATTCACAAAGTTCAGCTCGGTTTTACACTCTGCTTGAATTCATCATACTCCCCCTGTAGACGTTTCATCTCCTCTGTACGTTGCTTTAGTTCCTGAGCCACATTGTCAAAGTCTTCATTCACAAAGTTCAGCTCGGTTTTTTCCAAGTAATGATGATGAAAAATCAAAAAATCCGGAATTCCATCATTAGTAATGACATTACTAATGATCATGTAAGGTACCTATTAGAGGTCGGAGTTCCATCTAAACGAGAATTACCAATCTAAATTCTAAATCGATACAAAAATACATACGTAGGTATGTATAATATTATAGGGTACCTATTTGACTCTGCCGCGAGAATTGAACCAAGCATACAATAGTTCTATAGTAGGTATCTACAGCTGCATTGATCTGAATCTGAACTATATATAATTTGGGGCCAAAAACTAGCTAGGTAGAAATACCTAGCATCCGAAATAAGTGAAGTGAATGAGAGAGAGAGAGAGAGAGAGAGAGAGAGAGAGAGAGCACATATTTCAAACATGTCAACCCCAGAGAATTTCAACTATTTTTTTTTTTTTTTTTTTTTTTTTTTTCGTCTCGAATAAAATGAAATGGAATAGAAATATCAGCTAGAAATAATATTTACTTTAGAAATAAGAATAAAAAATTCCCAACTCAAGTATGTACGTAATTACGTATACATATTTAAGTAAGTACCTACCCACCCACCTACCTAGTAGCTACATAATTATGCGTATACATATTTAAGTAAGTATACCTACCCACCCATCTACCTAGTAGCTACATAATAATATATGTACCTACATAATAATTATGTACTCGGTATTGATGTAGATAGGTATGTATTCTAAACGTACTTACATATATAATTATGGTAATAATGTCATCAATATGTATATGTACTAGGTAGTAAGAACATGATTAGTGATGAAGAAGAAGAAAAAGAAGGAGAAGAAAAAGAAGAGATAAGAGTAGAAGGGGTGAGAGAGAGAGAAGGGATCTCGATGATTAATGAAATTGAAATAGGCTAATGAATAAGCAATAAGTGAGGGAGAAATAGAACTATCAAGAGAGTGAGAGAGAGAGAGCGGGGGGGGAGAGAAAGACAGAGAGATTGATTCTTTGTGTTCTATACAATTTATCTTTAATTTATTCAGTTGGGGAGAGAGATGGAGCTAAGATGAGAAAAAAATAAGTCAAATAATTTATTATGGAAAGAAAAAGAGGGAGAGTGAATGTGGGATAGAGAATACTATAGGAGAGAGAGGGAGGGAGGTAATCACTAGATTTGGGTCGCGGAGGTTCTGGGGTCGATTCTGGGTGAGATAGATTTTTTTTTTTTTTTTTTTCAGACACATGCAGCCTTGTGGAATAAAATTGGGTAACTATGTATACTATTGTACTATGATTGAGTACTTATAAAATGACTTCAATTCGATTATACCTTTCATCTTGCTCGAAAAAGACTAAAACAACGCGTCTAACCCATCAGTCGACGGAGTTTAAACGCCATATTTAACTCAATAAACTAAATAAAGAAAAAAAATGTGTTTATAAATAGGAATTAAGAACAGCGAGTACAACAGATAGACGGCTTGAACATATTCAAAACCAAAATGTCCGTCCGTGTGTTTATAAATAGGAATTAAGAACAGCGAGTACAACAGATAGACGGCTTGAACATATTCAAAACCAAAATGTCCGTCCGCTAACGCTAATTCCTAGGTACAAATACAAAGTGCGAACCAAAAACAGGTCTCACATACCTATCCACGAATCCAAGTCACGAAGAGGTGCTCACAATCCTAAAGAATACGAAGGCACGAAACCATAGAATATTTTACACATAAACACCTTTTGGGTGTTTTACACAAAGAATATTTTACACATAAACATCTTTTGGGTGTTTTACACATAGAATATTTTACACATAAACACCTTTTGGGTGTTTTACACATAGAATATTTTACACATAAACACCTTTTGGGTGTTTTACACATAGAATATTTTACACATAAACACCTTTTGGGTAAAATCCAACCTCCGGGAGCCCCATAGAGGAAATTCCCTTATGATTTTGGGGTTCAATCGAGACTTTTGGGGTCCTATATGGACTCTTTTTCCGAGTGAGGTCTACAGTTCAGTGAACTATTATTTAGTTTACAATAAGGTATAGGTAAGTTTGTTCTAAGTTTACTCCCCCTATAGTGTAAGGAAGGTGAAGTGTCTACTTGTGTGTGTGTGGGGCGGTTTTTACGACGTTGTAAACATGTAAATTGTAAATTATTACATGATGGAGCGGGTATGTATAAGCCTACAAACCCCAAAAAGTCCTTGGGCTTTTGGAGAAAAAAAAACTGTAAAAATTCTGCCTGAAAAGTATACTGTGGCAATCCAAACTTTGGGCAGTCCATCAATTAATGTTATTGATTGTTTCCCTCGTTACATCACTTCTCATTTTTACTTTCCTTATCCCATAGGAAGGAAAGTAATGTAATCGGGTCAAATTTTCGATGGTCAGATTTTAGTGCCAAAACACGTTTTGGGTATACTTTACTTGGCAAAAGAGGAAAGGAAGGTAATAAAAGAGAAGGGACCGCAAAGAGGAGAAGGAGGAAGAAGAGAGGGGCAAAAAGGGGAGAAGGGAGGGAAAACAGAAGAAAAGGGATGCAAAGGGAATATTTTGAAAGAGGAGAGAGTCAAAAAACAGAGAAAGAAAGAGGAGAAAAAGTAGACGAAAGAGAAAGAAGGTGTTTAACGGAGGGAGAAAAAGGAAAGCGAGGGGAAAGCTCCCTCCCTTAATTCACTCCCATTATTTTGTCGTAAAATTTCAACTCCAGCAGCTCACGGGTGCACAAAGTAAGTGTGAAGGTCGGGTGCACAAAGTAAGTGTGAAGGTCGGGTGCACAAAGTAAGTGTGAAGGTCGGGTGCACAAAGTAAGTGTGAAGGTCGGGTGCACAAAGTAAGTTTAAATTCCGTTTAAGTTCTAATCTCGGTTTAAGCAATCTGATTGACTATTTTTTTTTTTTTTAATCAACCAATCAGATTTCCGAGAATTAAACTTTAAACTTAAACCGACTTTAAACTCACTTTGTGAACCCAGCCACATAAAGCTATTTCTCCCAGTCCGCCTGTTTATGAAACACCCTGTCTACAGCGTTCCTTTACTCTGGAGGCATACTGCATGGGTAAAATGAATGGCTGTTGAGTGTTATTCTTACCGGGGCATAAATTTAAAGCCCCCCACACATTGTAGCATACTGGGGGGTAAATGCAGCGGAAATTAGTTCGGTGCTTATGAATAGTAAATTTACCAAACAGTTTTTCGCCTGAGAGTCTATAAAGTTTACTCAACGCAAAATATGTTTGCTACCTCGGTTTATATTTTAACGTCCCTTTTTTTTCGAGATGATGCTGGTTTTATGTTTTCGTTTTAGGTAGAAAGAGGAGGGGGAAGAGAGGAGAAGAGAAAGAGGAGGAGAAGAGGGAGAAGGAAAGGGAGAGAAAAAGAAGGAGAAGGGGAAAACTTAAAGGAGGAAGAGGGGGACTGCGGTATTTAAAACTTAAGCAAAAGCAAGGATTTTCTGGGAGGCGAAAAAAAAGATTGAGGTTAGAGAGAGAGAGAGAGAGAGCTATCAAGAGAAAGAGAGCGATTGAAATGTTACAAATCAATTCTCAAATATAGGTAGTGTAGATACAATAAATCAAGATATGTATTAATTTTGACAAAGGCATGTATACTCGGTCAACTGTGAAGCTGCGTCCACACATAGTCCACGACTGTCAACTATGTGTGGACACAGCTGAATAGCACATTCAATACACCTATGTCCTTATATATGAACTGAAGTAAAGTTGTGCTAATGGCAGAAGAAAAACCTTTCTAACGTTGACATATTTGCCAAGTACAAAGTGTGAAGTTACTTTGAGTAACTGTAAGAAGCTATGTACTAAATATGTATATAACATGTTTAGTACATAGCTTATATACTCGTACATGTTTAGTTACTTAGAGAAGACATTAGTGAATATATTAATGTATCTAATTTACTCTTTGAGTAAAAGTAATTAGCATTCTCTCTCTGTCACTTTCTCCCCTCCCCTCTCTCTCTCCCTCCCTCTCTACATCCTCCTTTATCCTTTTTTCGTCCATCCTCTTTCTCCCTCCCTCTAATATCTCACCTTGTGCTAACTTTGTGCTTACTGACTTAGTCTTTCTCTCTCACCCTCTCTCCCTCTCTCTCTCTCTCTCTACCTAGTTCAAGTCATTTATATTCTGGACCAAGACTCAGGCTGAATATTAATTGAGCAATGATTACCCCTCCCCCCCACTTTATCCAAACCTCCCCCTCCTTCCTTAATCCATTAGGCCATAATTCTCCTAAACCATAACTCCCCGCCTAACCATTTCTCCTCCTTCCTTAATCTCTTCCTGCGCCTTAATCCATAACCTAACCCCTCCATCAGACCTAATCGAAAGGCCTTACTCTATTTTATTCAAAAAGGATTTAACCTTATTTTTCGTTAAAACAGCTCTTCTGACGCTCCATGCTATTTGAAATGACCTTGAAAATTGAAGTTGTTTTTCTCAAAAGTCAATTTCCATTTTCAGGAGCCTCTTGGATAAAAAGTTTCAATTCTCAAAATAATGAAGTCCTTACCATCTTTTATGTTGTGCTATATTGTAGCTAGTATAAAAGCTTAGATAACATCTTACGCCAACACACGGATTTAATAATTTCAAAACAATCTAATATACACGTAATATTCAGTAGGTATAATATATGTATATGATGTAGGTACTCGTACAAAAGATTTCTCTTTTGTGAAAAACAGGGAGATTCACTCAGATTATTTATGCGAACAGGGTATCTCAATTTCTCATTCCCTGAGATTTAAATAAGTATTAAAGTCACTATAGATGTTTCCCTAACGCCCTACTCAACCCACCCTGTATTTTTCAACCAGGTCCTTGTCTCCCCCCCCCCCCCCCCCCCCCCCCCCCCCTCTTTTCTATTATTTCTAAAAAAAAGCTAAAGCAACAAGTTAGGTAGGTAGGTAGGTACTATATGTACACAATAGAGGAAACCTATAGTAGGTAGTAGGTATATACTTGTTGTTCCCTGTAACCTACATAATATAGCAATATACATACATATATATATACATATATTATAGCAATAGAATAATTTTATCATTCATTCTTGACAGTATTCACCACAGTACAATTTCACCCCGGGTTGATTTCACAAGTTATCTTGCATAATATCTTCTATCTTGTTCTTCTTCATCTTCCTGCTTGCTGCTTTTCTCTTTCTTCCTCTCCTTCTCAGTCCTCTTCGTCTTGTCCTATTGCTTTTCCCAATCATCTTGCATAAGATATTATCTTGATATTATTACAACATATTTCCTTCATTCTCCTTCATCTACCTGCATATTGCTGCTTATTATTTTTTTCCATTTCTCCTCTTCCTTTATTTTCTCTTTTCTCTCTCCTTTCTCATCCTCCTTCTTATTTCTCTGTATCTCTTTCTTCCTATACCTTCCCCCTCGGCTCCTTGTTTCTCAGTCTAATTGGAAAGTTTTGCTTGCTCTCTATCCAGGTATTCCGTTCTCTTCTCTAATATTCTATTTACTTTTCCACCTGTCACAGCTCGAATTTCATTTCCAGAGGGAAAAATTTAACACTTCTTGGAGAAACTGAGATCAATTTAACCTCATTTTTTCCCCTTCTCTCTCTTTTCTGTTCTGTTCTATTTCCTTTTCTTCTCTTTTCTACCTACTCTGCTTTTCTACTTTGCTTTTCTACTCTGCTTTTCTACTTTGCTTTTCTACTCTGCTTTTTTACTTTGCTTTTCTACTTTGCTTTTCTACTCTGCTTTTCTACTTTGCTTTTCTACTCTGCTTTTCTACTTTGCTTTTCTACTCTGCTTTTCTACTTTGCTTTTCTACTCTGCTTTTCTAATTTTCTTTTCCCTTCTTTCTTTCTATTATCTTTTCTTCTTTGCTTTTTCCTTTTCGCTTCTTATTTGTCTATATTCCTCTCTTTCTTTTCTTATTTCTCTCTCACTTCCTCTGCTTTTCTACTTTGCTATTCTACTCTGCTTTTCTACTCTTCTTTTCCCTTCTTTCTTCCTATTATCTTTTCTTCTTTGCTTTTTCCTTTTCGCTTCTTATTTGTCTATATTCCTCTCTTTCTTTTCTTATTTCTCTCTCACTTCCTCTCTCATCTCATCTCTTCTCTGTTCAAGTTTCTCTTTTTCTATCGAACGTTTTTCCGTCCTATCAATGTCTGTCTCTTTTCCTCTTATTCCCTCATCATTCAAACTTTCTCTCTCTCTCTCTCTCTCCTCTCCTCTTTCTGTCTCTCTTATTCTCTACACCTATTTGAAAAAGTTTTCCATATTGAATGAACCCATCAAGTCTTCTCTCTTCCTCTCACTTGTGGATATATTTTCCTTTCATTCCATACTTTGCAGACAGTTTACTTGTGGTTTTTTTAGAGATGAATTATACATTGCCCTGGGTCATGCGTTAGTTTAAGCTGGTTCGCGCAATCTGGTTGGTTGATTTTAAACTTCGAGTGAAGATTGGCCAATCAGATTGACTCATTCAATCGGTGTTAGACATAATGTACCTAACATGATTTCATCGGTGTTAAATAATAAGATAATGTAAGTACCTTAGTAGGTAAATTTTTGTCCAATTTTATCAAAAAGAGACAAAACAAAACCGTTCCAAGAGTAATGCTATGGTGAAATGAACACGCGTTTTTTGCCCAGAAAATGTATGCGCGAAGTTGAAACAAGTGTTAGAACAAGTACCTACTTAGTACATAAGTACCTATTTCATGTTTATACTTAAATCCTGTACTGTTGGAGTGTTGGAATAGGACTGTAAAAAACTACATTTGTTGTTAAAGGCATGTTTTACTAAAGACACTGTACTGTTGGAATAGGACTGTACAAAACTACATTTGTCGTTAAAGGCATGTTTTACTAAAGACAGGTTCTAATACGCAAGAAGCTAGAGAGAACAGAACCACCCGTCCTATGTATTGTATTTCCAGTCCTTATTCTCCTTGCAAGAGAGTACCACACTACAAAAACCTTCAGTGCCTCTTCTGCGACGCCAAGAGGGGTTTGGCTGCTGATCCCTATTTATAGTCTGTAACCAATAATCACCACTCATTTCGATATGGTTTCTTTGTTCCACAGTAACTTTCAGATTTGGATTTCAACTCAGCCAACCTTGATACTCGCGCGTCTGCCTTGCAAGCGCTGGGTCGCGGGTTCGATTCGCAAGTCGTAGCCTACCGCTGGAGTAAAGAGATTTGTCACTTCCTCAGAAAAGGGAAAGCCCGTTCGATTTACGACCAGACAAAATCTATCCTAACACAAACAAGGTTCGTTCTCGGAACGGCTGGCTTTCTCCTATCCTGTCTTCCTTCTCTCTTTGCTTTGGAGGCGATAAGACCTTGGCAATTACAGCTCCCTCTATCAAACCTCTTTTTTGAGGTTTAAACGATAACTGCGATATTATTGTCCCGGAATCGAAGAGAGAAGGAGGACAGGATAGGAGAAAGCCAACCGTTCCGAGAATAAACCTTATTTGTCGACAAAATCCCCTTCAAACTTTCAAACAGGTACTTACCCGCTTCTTCTTAGCATTCTTGGCGGTCGAGGTGGTTGTATTCACAGATTTCCTACTCACGCTCGACATATACCCGTCCGTGGTCGAAGAAGAGTAATGATATTAGAAGAGTGGTCGAAGAAGAGTAATGATATTAGAAGAGTAATGATAATAGAAGAGTAGTCGAAGAAGAGTAATGATAATAGAAGAGTAGTCAAAGAAGAGTAATGATATTAGAAGAGTAATGATAATAGAAGAGTAGTCGAACTAAAATTGAAACTCCTGAAGGACTGCTACACACTAAAATTGAAACTCCTGAAGGACTGCTACACACTAAAATTGAAGGAATGTTAGAGGGAACTGTTCGCGGGAGACCAAGAATGCATTGATCAGATAAGAGACGATATGGGATGTAGGAGTTATGTAAAGATGAAAAGGATCTAGCTGAACATGTGTACGCACCTTTTTCCTACCCCGATTGGTTTTCCGTTTGGACACAGTACTCCTAGCGTCTGAATCATCATCACTGGTCGGATCCTTATAGTTGGATCGTCGCTTGCCTTTACCGGCTGACGTAGGGGTCGCAGGAGTAGCGGGAGGTTTCTGCACAGAAAATAGAATGAAAATCAGACAACAGAAACACAGAAAATAGAATTCTTCTTAGTTTTCAGAGTTCAGACAGGGTCGGGGTTTTCGCCAGTCTGTCAATATTGAGTCTCAAAGGACTAGGGTGATAGCTTTTGGCTACAAAATTTTGACGCCCTTTGCTCTCCCAAAAGAGCTCCCAGAACTGCTGACATCAATATTATGTCTCTCTATTGTTTAATTTGCAAGTTACTGGGTAGCTCCGGTGACACAACCCTTACTGTTTTTTAACAAGGGGAATTTTACGCTGGTATCCTTCCTGTTTAAAGTCCCTTAGCCAGACTTCGTAGATTCGTAGAAGCTCAACCCATCCTTCAGGGCTGCTTGCCCCCACACCTAAGCCTCGGATTTGGACTTTTTGTATACGGAGAAGGGCTTTTAGTGTATGAAGTTAAGCTGAGACTAAGGGTCGAATTTTAAAACCGGATTACCTTTTAGGGGCGGTTAGGCTTAGTGTTCGGAGAGGTTTTAAGATTTTTTTTAAAAACTACTTTCAGTTCCTGTCTTAGTTAGTCAAACTAATTGTCCAACATTACTTTCCCACATAGAATAGCTCTCCTAGAACCTAATCCTGACCAGGATTAAATGATAATCCGAGTTTAAAATTTGGCCCTAAACTGTTTGTTTAACATCCACAACTTCCAGATCAATCTACAATATCCGGATTCAAGAGTTAGGGAACCAGCACCAGGTTGGGTCACAATTCAAAGGGTTTTTACGAGGTTGGATTGGCTGGACATTCAAATAGGTGAAGTACGTCATACCTCTCATTACTAGTAGTTCAAGGATCGATGTGCCTTGATTCAAAGAACATATGTACCAAATTTCATCAAAATCCGAACAGGCAATCGGGAGTTATAGCGGAACAATCAATGCAAAACGGTCGAGTTAAAACGTAGACCGTCATCGTGATTCCAACCACTAGTTTACTAACATTTTTTTGTTGTACTCCTTATTATTATTACTTTAAGGGTATAGCTACTATAGTTAGGAAATGATAGGTTTGTTAGGTATAGTTAGAGCTAGGGAAAATTATAATTAGATAGCTAGTAAAGGTCCACCCGTTTATGTAAATAAATGAATAGACTTTCACTTCCTTCGGTTAATTAATTACCTTGCTCTTGGCTTTGGATTTACAATAAAGCCGCCTGAGGAGTTGATCGTTGGTTTCCACGGCTTGTCGGAACTCATAGAAAGACGCAAACACCATGACGCACTCATCGCACACCAGTTGAAAGCTAGGATTGGTCCACTTCTCGGGCATCCGAAAACGGGTTCAGTTTGAGCAGAAACTCAAAACCTCAACTACTCAGGAACCGACTTCGTCCACTCTGCACGGGAGCAACAAATCTTTCGGTTTTGAGTCCAACACTAACTTCTGGGTTTGGTAGTACTCTGTACGATCGTATTGATGAACTCCGTTTCCCTGAAAAGTCAGTGGATAACTTCGTCACTATTTACATTTACGTCAAAAGAACACAACAAATAATACAGTCCGGTTGAAAGCCAACGAGGTGACGTGCGTAACAAATCTCTCAAGAAAGGCGTTATAGAGTTATTAGGATCTGTAGGTTACTAAATGGATGGTACACCGTGGCCAACGATACGCCCGTAAATATACAGGTATCGATGACGTAAAATAGAGTGCTCCGACTCACCTGGGGCGTTGTTGGTCAGTCGCACTTAGTGTAGTAAACCTACTAATGTTACTAAGAACTGGGGCGGCGCCTTAGCTTTGGGCCTCAAGAGGCCGCACGTTCCCGCTCGCGTCAACTGGTGATGCGGTACCCTGTCGACTGCTTCGTCATATAAAGTATTACTTAAGTCAACAACTTAAGTTAGGAACACCAACCAAAGTCTTGCTCGACCGACGAGACGTCTTCTAGCGTGCCACTCGAGGCGGGTGGAGGGGGCGGTGCGGTGGTGGTTCAAGTGGGACGACCATGGGGCGCAATGGCTGTACGGGACAGAGAG
>NW_007380681.1:23589-32501 GCF_000475195.1 Diaphorina citri
GGGTCTCTGAGACCTCGCAGTGCGTAGGTCCACTTCGCGTGAAGACAAACGGCACTGCGAACACGTCGAACGAGACCCGAGTCGGTGCGCTACGTAATGTGGTTCCCGCTTATATGACAGATCCACCCGAGCAGACCTCGCACAGGATCCTTATGATGTCTTGCCGAGCACTGGTGGCACGCACCACCGCAGTGTAGATGTCAGCCCGAGTGAATCGTTCCTTCTCGGCAATCGTGTCCGCAGAACGTAGCACAGAGGAGACACCTCAATAGGTCCGCGTGCGTCGCCTTGTAATGCGCATCAGGGCGTCGTGCGACTTGAACGCGTGCCCGCAGAACCGACACGAGAAAACCATTCTCTACAACCTGTAACGCCTAGAACATAAACATCCACATTTTCTTTTTTTAACGTGACGAGGGACTCGTCAATGCTAGGTCTTAACGCCCGTCACTCGCGGTCAGAAAGTAGGGCGAACATCGTCATATCAGATATGAACAAGCCAAGTCGTTCGGCCATCGCTCGTGGCTCGTATCATCCCTCACTATCTCGTGATATCCGGTACAAATTTTGATCCGCTCCGCGCGTGCCGGTGACAACTTCTAGGATGATCGGCGATAACTTCCGATGTCGCCATTTCTCCGCTCTCTTTCCAGGAAGTTCCGTTTTGACGCGGACAGCTATAACCCCAGTCATCTTCTCGATTAGATCTTCCCTTTATGAAATCGGATTCAAGACGGCTAGATCTAGTGTTGGTTATTTGGAATGCCATTCTCGAGAGTACGACATTCATGCGCAACAGAATTCTAAGAAATCCGGACGGATGTTATTTGTAACCGGCGGATCTATTATAGTAGTCCATTCCAACAATAGAGTGCGTGGCAGGCTGTGGGATTTGATTTAGAACATTCAGAAGTAATCAGTTTTTCGATATCCTCGCAGTATGTAGTTCATAAATGATAATAATCATTAATTCAGATTCTCTATAGGTTACCAGGGATCTCGCAGGGCTTCTAGGTGTTTGGCCGAATACAAGGTTCCGACTCGCAAATCACTACAGGATATCCATCGGATAATAAATATTTCAAATACAAACGGACCTTTCTTTGAAAGATTATACAGATCAATTTCTGAATGATAAATATCGCAAATAAAATGATGCTAAATCACTAAAATAAATAAGAGTAGATCAATGTATAAATCAGATTTAGATACGGGATACATATTACGTCAACAAAATACAGTTAAGGTAAATGTATAATTATAGTCAGATAAACGAGATACATATTTTTCGACACGACATTAAACTTAATCTTCTCTAGAAAAGGTACACAGCTCGGCTGTAGGCTACTTGATAGGTACTTAGGTCCAAATTCTAAACCTGCGGTTACGCAAGTAAATGATTCAGGTCATAGGTGGAACAATGCGGGCACAAGACCATAGTTTAGAGTACGGTATAATGTAAGAGATTGGCTTCTTGAAAGAGTTCACACATAACACTAGTCACAATTTCGGGACACAACTTACTAAAGTAATTCACTATTTCTTTCTTTTTTTTTTTAAAGAGGTTTACAGAGGGGAAACAGTAACTGCTAGGCGTCTTTATCGTTCACGAATCGAAGAAAGAAAGAAGAACAGGATAGGAGAAGCAGTCGTTCCGAGAAGAACATCATCCATCAGGATAAAATCCCTGACAGGATTCGAACCCGCGGCTACGCTTACAGTACGCACCTCACCAAGCTACTGGCTGGCAGAATTCCACATAAGCTTAGAAGAATATATTAGAACTTTGATTATCTAGTGTTAATATTTTCATCAGGATTTATTATAGCAGGATCTCTCATTTCTTCTATGATCTTTGCCATCCAGTCCGACGCCAACTTATTTAGTGTATATCGGCAGTAGGTAACGAGATTTATTTATAAAGCACTACTTTGTTTCATAGATTATTTCATATTTAATCTAGAAATACATAGCAAGTATAATACATGTTTGATCTCGATATAAGAAGTATATCATCATTTTAAAACATTTAAAATCATGATCATAGTTCGTCATATCAACTATGTTCATCAAATAAACGAATTATTTCTTTCATAGTAAAGGCAGGAATCATGTAGGGTTTATGGTTGTCCATAGCTGAAAATAGTAAATCTTAATAATAATGCGAATGAAAATGTTCATAAAAAAACATCCGAAAACATAGTTGAGGGGTTGAGAGATGCTAAAAGAAACACTGTTCGAAGTTGGCATTAAGATATAATCATTTCGTTAAATCAATAGGAACGAAATATCCTGAAAAAACCTACTAGAAGTCTGTAGTGTAAAAAGCGTTTCAAAGGGAAGAAAAAATATTCCCAAATTTTTTTAAAAATTAATAATAATAATAATAATTAATGTAACTTTCTATACACTGAGAGGGAAAATATATATTAACAAAAATATGACAATAAAAATTATCAAAAGTAGTTTATTTTTATAGAATATCTGTTCAATAAACCATTAAAAATAATAGAAATAAAAAAATCAACGTAACATAAAAAGGAGAAAAACACTCGAATAGAAACAGTTTGATAGATAATAGATAATAAGGAATAATACAGATAAAACCTAATAATAATATAACAAATAAAGAACATTTGAATAAGTATAGTAAAAGAATAATGCAATAAAATAATAAAAGATAATAAAAATAATAATAATAATAATACAGCAAAAATATAATAATAATAAAATAATAGTAATAATAATAATAATTTACTATAATAATATAATAATACTAAAAAAAATAATAAAATAATAATAAGGGTAATAGAAAGTAATAAAACCTCTTTGTTGCACGACACCTACGAATGAACAGTAAAGTAAGTCAGAACCTATCTAAATCTGAAATAAAAAACAAAAATCCCATCTAAATCTGAAAGGAATAGCAAAATACAATATCTAAATCTGAAATTAATAACAAAGTACCCTAAACCTACCCCTGAAAAGCTATTTGAAGAGAAAGCAAAAACAACAAATGAAAACATTATCAAACTTTTTTTTTTATCAATCAAGATTTATTTATTTTTCAGAGGTTTGATAGAGCGAACTGAACCGGCTAAGGCCTGTCTGATCGTCTCGAAAGCCAAGAGAGAAGGAAGACAGGATAGGAGAAAGTCAGCCGTTCCAAAAACGAACCTAGGTTTAAATCCGCCCCCGGGCGGGAATCGAACCCGCAACCTAGCGCTTTCAAAACTTACGCTCCAAGCTAACCAGGCTGGATTTAAAATGTTCAAGAATAGGTTAACATGTATAGGTATCTTTCTAATGTATTTACCAAAAATGTCTGCCAAAGCCGAGATTCGAACCCAGCACCTCCTGGTTGAAAGTCAATGCTCCCGCTCGATCTATTTGATAAAGTATTATGGTCAAATCATGAATTCTTTGTGGTACAGCAGAGAGCTTTAATCTCAACTTTTGTGTATCACAGCATTACTAAATGGCTCCTTTGCAATCAATTTCCAATTTTCCACATTTCAATAATCCTTTTACACTGGTAATGCCGTCATTGGTCGCTACTCTATTAAACATTACTTACATAAATGCATCCTTTGCAATCAATTTCCACATTTCAATATTTTTTTTTACTTTCTATTACCCTTACGTATAGGGAACCTATACAAGGTAATGAGAAAGTATTGCAATCGGTCCAAATTTTTATACACTGGCAATGCCGTCACTGCCCGCTACTCGATTAAAGTAGCTACTCATATGTCCTCACGAGTCTGAGTGCATTATATTCGGTTCTATCTTGTATTCACAAATGGACTTACCTGTACTGTGTTCATATCAATCAGCTGTTGCTAGTTACATAGGGGGGAGACAATATTCAATGGAAACCAAGAAAGAATAGAATATTTATTAATATTATTTTATTATTATTATTGTTTTTTTAAACATTTATCCTTTAAATCACTACATGAGTTATACAACGAAACCAGACCAAATCACTACGCAGCCCAAGACAAGTATTTCGTCCTTATTTGGACTGTTTCGTCCTTATTTGGACTGATGAGTCCAAATAAGGACGAAACACGTGTCTTGGGCTGCTAAGTGATTTGGTCTGGTTTCATTGTATAACTTATGTAGTGATTTAAAGGATAAATATTTATAAATAATAATAATAATAAAATAATAATAATAAAATAATAATAATTATTGTTGTTACAATCCTACATATAGTTCATAAAAAACTTTCAATAGAATATTTATGTTAAATAAATAGGTTCTGAAGTGGATACAATGAGCACTAGGCGAGGTTATAACCAAAGGCACCCAATCTTCTGAGTTTCACAAAGCATTGCTTGATCCAACTCTCAAAGGACCGTATTAATCAGAAAATTACCATACAAAAATATGTAAATTTTAATCCACCAAAACATTTTTTCACGAGTAGGAAGATCATGTCACAGGTGGAATTGAACCTACGCCTTCCCGATTACCAGACAGACATTGATACCAGACACAAGGAAAGAGATATTCTATTCTTTCTTGGTATAAAAATAAAAACACAACAATAGGTTCCACACACTTATCTCTACCAATAATCCTAAAGAACATCAAGAAAAGAAGATAGAGAGAGAGAGAGAGAGAAAGAAGAGGAAAGAGACAGACGACAGAGAAAGATAAAAGAAGGTGATTGACTTTATTTCGCGAAACGTTAACTTCCATGAGATGTCGAGTAAATGTTTCCAAAAAGAATTTTTTAATAATAATAATAATAATAATAATAATAATAATAATAATAATAATAATAATAATAATAATAATAATAATAATAATAATAATAATAATAATAATAATAATAATAATAATAATAATAATAATAATAATAATAATAATAATAATAATAATAATAATAATAATAATAATAATAATAATAATAATAATAATAATAATAATAATAATAATAATAATAATAATAATAATAATAATAATAATAATAATAATAATAATAATAATAATAATAATAATAATAATAATAATAATAATAATAATAATAATAATAATAATACTCTTGAGTGGAAGGTAACCACAAGGTGAGGTTAACGCCGGAGGCGTTCTCTACCACCCAACCATTAGAGCTCCATTATTATGTGGTCACACTCTCACATAAATGAGGATAAAATTCCATGCCTCGGCTGGGATCGAACTCACGCCCTCCTGGCGAGCGTCTTGACCACTACGCCACCGAGACAGATATACAATAGTTGCTACCCGTGTTCCAACTGGTTTCGTGTATTAGTTAGCGAAGTATGCATTAAAATTTGCTCTCTTATCTCTCTCCTCAGATCAGCAAGTGAGTGTCTCTGCTAAAAATCGACACGATATTTGGCTCGGAATCCAGCTTACATATCCGAGTTCCGAGTTTAATTCTGGACACAAATTCTACCTCGTATATCTAGATTATCTAGTCAGGATCTCGACATTTCTTCCGTCAGGGGCAGAAGTGCAGGACTTTGGGAAGTGGCTTTCTCTAGCTGTCTACAGCCACCGGCGCGGGGATAGTACTTGGAATGTACCAGTCCCCCAATGTTGAATGGGCCAGTCACCGAAGGTAAGCAATCAACTTTCAGGATTCGGTAGATATTCGTATAAGCTTAACCCGACTTTGTTGTTGTTGTTGTTGTTGTTGTTCAAAAATAGCGCTCGGCAGCGGTAGCACGTACATATGTAGGTAAGCGCTTGTATACAAAAAAACTTTGAAGTTTTTGTTTTTAAAATTCCAAGATGGTGTGTTTTTAGGCCAAAAAATTCTAGGATTGGGAACACAAGAAAAATTCAGCTCTTGTCATCCAATTTCTTTTCACAGCTCCCCATTAATTTCATGTTCAACCAATGAGCAGATCTTGAAAGTTTCACGCAAGAGAACCACTTATGAACATCCCAATTTAAAACTTTATTGAACCCGAGGGAGGGTGGTCTGAATTTCAAAATGAATAGTTTAGTGGGACCTAATCTAAGCACAAATCACCGGTCAAAATTAATTTTCCATTTTTGGCAGAAGAACATAGAAAAATTAATATTTGAATTCACTACGACTCCAACCCTGGTGGTTGGAATTCATTACAACTCCAACCCTGGTGGTTGGAATTCACTACAACTCCAACCCTGGTGGTCGGATCACGCTCAAATATGTACCGAAGAATTTATGCTATTTGTCACATCATGTGTCACAGTTCCAATTTATGATTTTGAAGTTGACCTCCCTGGGGCCGACCTTGGCTTCAGCCGAAATTTGACGAGTAAGTATCCAAAGAACGGTTATTTAAAAGATAAAACACTACAATAAATTTCAGCTTCTCATCGTTAGCTGTTCAAAAAATATTCAGGGGTCCCGAGGCTTTATAAACACTCTGTAGATGATTTTCATAAGTGGTTCTCTTGATAGGTAGGTAATTCAAATAGTGCAGAGTGTTACTTACATAGGCTGTGGGACCAAAGTCCATTCCATCACTGACGTCAGACTTCACGTCTTCATTATCACTGTCTGAATTGTATCATCGTGATTCCAACCACTAGTTTACTAACATTTTTTTGTTGTACTCCTTATTATTATTACTTTAAGGGTATAGCTACTATAGTTAGGAAATGATAGGTTTGTTAGGTATAGTTAGAGCTAGGGAAAATTATAATTAGATAGCTAGTAAAGGTCCACCCGTTTATGTAAATAAATGAATAGACTTTCACTTCCTTCGGTTAATTAATTACCTTGCTCTTGGCTTTGGATTTACAATAAAGCCGCCTGAGGAGTTGATCGTTGGTTTCCACGGCTTGTCGGAACTCATAGAAAGACGCAAACACCATGACGCACTCATCGCACACCAGTTGAAAGCTAGGATTGGTCCACTTCTCGGTGAGAGCTGTTTGTTTAACATCCACAACTTCCAGATCAATCTACAATATCCGGATTCAAGAGTTAGGGAACCAGCACCAGGTTGGGTCACAATTCAAAGGGTTTTTACGAGGTTGGATTGGCTGGACATTCAAATAGGTGAAGTACGTCATACCTCTCATTACTAGTAGTTCAAGGATCGATGTGCCTTGATTCAAAGAACATATGTACCAAATTTCATTGTTGGTGTTGTTTTTGGTGTGGTTGTTGTAGCGGTTATACCTCAGCAGTTGCTGAATTGGGGTCTTGGCCTTGAGCTTTGGCATATATTTCAAATGGGAAGAACTTATAAGAATACTTCATGTATAATGGTTATATTCATAGGTAGGATTACTCTTTGTATGTTTTTTTCTAAACTTATAAGTATGTAAGTAATGTATTGTGCCTATAAATGACCACCAAATAAAGGTTTATTTATTTATTTATGTTGTAGCGGTGTAGCTGCTTCAAGGGGGGTTGATGGTCTCTAGCCATGATTACTCGGCCCATCCCGAACCACAGTCAACTATGAGGATCTGTGCTTGAAGCATCATAAACCCTGAACCCTGTATTGTTTTGTACAACGCTTATGGTACCTGAGATCAATCAATGTGATTACTCTGCTTTAAAATGACAAAAATTGCATACGAAAACTTATTGTAGTATATTTATATTGTTTTAAATATCATGAGAAAGTTATTTAAATAATGACAGTTACCTACTTTGAATTAAATTATAACATGACCTAAGATATAGGATACATAATATGAGAACCACTTATGAACATCCCAATTTGGAACTTTATTGAACCCGAGGGAGGGTGGTCTGAATTTCAAAATGAATAGTTTAGTGGGACCTAATTTGAGCACAAGTCACCGGTCAAAATGAATTTTCCATTTTTGGTACTCCTGTCAGAAGAACATCAAAAAATGAAAATTTAAATAGGCTACAACTCCGACCCTGGTGGTCGGATCAAGCGCAAACATGTACCGAAGAATTTAATTTTCATGCTGTTAATAATAGTGCTTAGATAATAGTGCTTATTTATACTGCTCGCATAGGACTGAAAAGTCCCTTTACTCCAGCAGTGGGCTACTACTATTATTGTGGTCAAATTCGCCTGTTATTATACCCACTTGTCCATAGAGGCTACTTTGATTTCAAATTCCATTCCATTGTCAATGCCTTACCTTACACTTGGCTTTGGATTTACAATACAGCCGCCTGAGGAGTTGATCATTGGTTTCCACGGCTTGTGAAGTGAGAGACAGGGCAATATCGGTAACTACTTAGATTTATTCCATTTCATTATCTATGTCTTACCTTACTCTTGCTTGGCTTTGGATTTACAACATCAAACCTCTCACTATTCCTTACCTTACTCTTAGCTTTGGATTTACAATAAAGCCGCCTGAGGAGTTGATCGTTGGTTTCCACGGCCTGTCGGAACTCATAGAAAGACGCAAACACCATGACGCACTCATCGCACACCAGTTGAAAGCTAGGATTGGTCCACTTTTCGGTGAGAGACAGGGCAATGTCGGTAACGGCGGGTACCAGAGTGGTGAACTTGGTGGTGGCGTGCGGGGAGGTGGGCGGGAGCTTCACCGTGCGGATCTTCTGCAGAGACAGCTCGTTCTGAAACCAAACCACAAGGAATTGAATTCACAACTGATTATTTATACTGCTTCGTCAGCTCCCATGGCGTAGTGGTCACTGCGCTCGCCTTGCACGCGGGAGACCCGGGTTCGATTCCCGGCGGGGTCAAGTTGGCGTAGTGGTCACTGCACTCGCCTTGCACGCGGGAGACCCGGGTTCGATTCCCGGCGGGGTCAAGAAATTTGTATCTCCCAAATGATTGATTCCGTGACTGGCTGTTGCGGGACCCACTCAGCCTCGTGAGGAAAATGAGTAGCTATGACATATAAATGCGCATAGCAACCGGTGCCAGCATGGTAGGTAAACATTGGATGTTAGGATTATTGAGATATTGGGAAAA
>NW_007380681.1:33804-47425 GCF_000475195.1 Diaphorina citri
ATAAGTTTTTTTTTTTAATTAAAAAAAAAAAAAAAAAAAAAAAAAATCATGTTAATAAATGTTTACTCATTCCCATAAAAAAGATACTCACTCTCTTCTTCTTACTGCCGCCTCGTCTACTGGTTGTAGACTTTCGACTTGTTTTGCTAACACTCGACAGATAGCCGTCCGTTTCCTCGTCATCTGTTACACCCTGTACAGAAAAACAAACAATAATAATGAAACACTCTGCATTACAATGTTGTTGTTCTCAAATGTCGGGAAATTGGCCCTTAGGTTATTTCTCTGCATATTACAATGTAATGTCTACTAGCTTGGAAACTTTTTAAAAGTTGTTTTTCAAGGAGTTTTATGGAGGGAACTGTAACAACGAAGGTCTAAGAGTCCCAAAATTGAAGAGATCAGAAAGGATAGGAGAAAGCAATCCGTCTCGAGAATGAGCTTTATCTGTTAAGGATAAAGTTTGTCCCGAGCGGGAATCGAAACCGCAATCTAGCGCTTCAAGGCAGTCACCCTACTCTCCAAGATAACTAGGCCGGTTATTGATGTTTGTTTCCGTTGAAAGATGCACCAGATTATGGACCCTATCAGCGGCCTTTGGTTCCCAAATCTACTTTTTTTTTTGCCTTAACTCCTGAAGGACTGCTACACACTGAAATTGAAACACAATGCAATATCTTACCGAGAGATTGCTGATTGCCCATCAAGTGACTACCGGATGGAACAGGATGAGGTGTGTCCACCACTTGAGGAGTGGGTGTGGCAAAGTCCAACGGGGGATAGATGAGATCATCTTGGTGATGGTGGTGAACAGGCCTGTGAAAGGAAAAAACAATAGAACATTAATAAAAAATGTGTTTTTGGATTAACCTACTTACTTTGTCAAATCATGGCTATCAATTTTGATTCACTGCTGACTGTTCAATGGAAAATTTGGTACATAAGGAACAGAAAATGTTTTCCATCAAAGAAAACAATATAATAAAGACAGAAAAATGCACAACCAGAACCATGAACAGCCTGAAGCCGAGTACACAAATCTACTCTGCTCCACGGCATCTCTGACCTGACCAATACGTGGTCGTTTTCTTTTGAATGTCTTCTGCCCTCATTAAAGATTACAGCATTTAAAAATCTTTGAATTTAGGGCCAAACTCTTCTGATGTAGCTTTTTTTGTGAATGCCAAAGCATGAATTTTACAATAAGATCTTGTTGATACTCACATGTGTTTATTTGGGTCAGGTTATGTTATGGGTTAGGATATGCTTGGATAGATTATTTTTTCTCTTTTTGTATTCAAGCATAGCCTAACCCAGCACATAACCACAACCTAATGACTAAAAGCACAGGTGTGAACTCAATCAATATTGAGAGATGAGAGCTTTATTCAGGATGGCCATAGGAACGAACATAATCGCCAAATCCAATACAAATGGTTAGGATATGCTTGGATAGATTATTTTTCTCTTTTTGTATCCAAG
The DNA here is from genome assembly GCF_000475195.1 of Diaphorina citri. Taxonomy (NCBI): domain Eukaryota; kingdom Metazoa; phylum Arthropoda; class Insecta; order Hemiptera; family Psyllidae; genus Diaphorina; species Diaphorina citri. Next base: position 35,287 of record NW_007380681.1, read on the forward strand.
CATAGTCTAACCCAGCACATAACCACAACCTAATGACTAAAAGCACAGGTGTGAATCAATATTGAGAGCTTTATTCAGGATGGCCATAGGAACATATTACTCAAGGCATATCAATACAAATGGCTGGATTTTATACTGTTTTTATATACCAACCATTTTACTTTTTATAAAGCACCATGGAATGTAAATGTGAATAAATCCCTAATTTCATCTGTAACTATTGTATTGATTTTGCATAACAGTTCATAATAATAATAACAAGCTACTTTAATTTTAAATATAAGTAAAGTAAAAATGAACCCAACTGTCTATGTCTGACAGGTAACATTGAGAAAATTCTGACAATCGCTAACAACAATTTAAACAGTTATCTCTAACCTCCTGATGCAGGATAAATAGTTACAATATAAACCCTTCTAAATATGAAGGGCACAATATTACTAATCTATACCGCTACCTACTTAATAGTAGATAATTAGATATTCAATATAATAGGTATTCAAAAGTATTGCAAGTATTGGAAAAGCGTTAGGCTACGTAAGCACAATAAAAGGTATGCTATAACTTGTGTATTATATAGGCCTATAGGAACACACTTTGGACATGAACGCTATTGGTATTTTTTTTTTGTACTTGTCTTTTGTGTTTAACCTAACCCTATAATAACACTGGTCACTGCTCAAATTGTGATAACTCTTTTTTGCGTTTAACCTAACCTTATAATAACATTGGTCACTGCTCAAATTGTGAAAGCTCCTTTTTGCATTTAACCTAACCCTATAATAACACTGGTCACTGCTCATTTATGACAGCTCCTTTTATAGCAACATTCCATTGACGTAACTTCTGAACAAGTACAGTTGAATTTTTCAAGCCAGGATAAGTATATAAAGTACATAGTTCTAGCTCAGGTAGCTCAGGGACGCAACTCGGATGATAAATTTCAGAAATGGGACGCAACTCGACCTATAATAACACTGGTCACTGCTCATTTGTGACAGCTCCTTTTATAGCAACATTCCATTGACGTAACTTCTGAACACGTACAGTTAAATTTTTCAAGCCAGGATAAGTATGTAAAGTACATAGTTCTAGCTCAGGTAGCTCAGGGACGCAACTTCGGATGATAAATTTCAGAAATGGGACGCAACTCGGACGGACGCAACTCGGATATCACAGTCGGGACTCAAGTCAGATCCCCCCGGACAGTAGGTCATAAAAATGGAAAAATTCAGAAACTGAAGGGGAAGAATATGACATGTACTTTTAGGTACCTGTTAAACATCAGAATTAAAATCAGGGTAACACATACAAACATGGTGACAATCTTGCAGTTGATCATAGATTTCATTCTATTCGTATTGACGGTGAACCAAGTCCGCGGTGGATTTTTAGGCGGAACTATCATTTTTGGCGAAAAATAGATCTTTGTGGGATCGGGACCCATTTTTATTTTAAAACGCCGCGCCGGGATAAAAAAAGGTTCACATAATTTTCTTGAAGATGTTTCGAATTGTCTGTTTGACAATCATTCCTGTTTTTTTTTTTTTTTTTTTTTTTTTATTCGATATTGGTTTTTTAATTTTTTTTTTTTTCCCCCGAAACCTAATCGGTTCGTGTTTGTTCGAAGTCAGAGCTTATCACAATTATTTGCCCAGGGCAAGACTCGAACCCAGAGACCCTCGAGTGAGAGGTCATTTGGTTTGTGGACTTTCTTCCTTGATGAAACCAAAGTTGAGTCTGAGTTGTTCAAGGAACACGAATGTTAGAATAGTTTGCGGTGCTAGGCGCACGAATGCGGGGAAGTAGCCCTGTGAAGAAATCAAACAAAAATTAATATTAAAGTACACACATTTTCTCTCTCTTAAAAAATTTTGCCTGCGGCGCGGATATGCAAGTGCTTTTATTGCATCCAATTTTCTTATTGGACATATCGCCTGCGGCGCTAAATCTTTTGCATTTGTCAGCCTTTTGCTTTTCGTTTTCTAACTAGGGCGGATAACCAAAGAAGTAATTAAGACTGGATGGAAATCGCACAGGATAGAGGGGAGTGGAAAGAGCTGTTTCCTGGAGGTCCTGGGACCACGCAGTCTTAAGGTGATGTCGACTCAACAGCCCACACTGCCTCGACAACAAAGATCCACCTCGTCGATCGACGGATGTAACGTTTACCCGGCGCGGCGGTAAGATATACAACTTACCTTGAAGAATCCAGCGGGTCCCAATTTGGCAGTATAGGTGACCAGGGCCCACATACTGTTGAACTGGCCCGGGGTCGCATTCATGGCCCGCGTTTTGAGAACATCCAGTGGTTGTGTCATGGTGGTTGCTATTGCGCCTGCTGTGAGTGAGGATAGGAAGTGAGTGGTGGCATTATCCTCAAAGTAAGGAGTACTCAGGAGACCTAGCTTCACCTGGGAATTAAATAATTAGGCTGTGTTCGTTATGGACACCAAAGCTAAAACTCGGGATTGTAGAAAAAAAAACGAGAGAGCAAGAGAGAGAGAGAAAGCCAGCCGTTTTGAGAACGAACCTTTTCGCCCCGGGCGCCCCGGAAACCGAGAAAAAGTTTCGCCCCGGGCGGGAATCCACCCCATGAAATTTCCTTGCAAAAGGCTACACAAATGTAGACGAAACTCGAATCGGAAGTTAAAGTCAACAAGTGTTCAACCAAAATACAACGGTAAGAATAATAACTAAAGACCTTAACAGATAGATATACAGTGACTTTTACCCCATATCAAAACAAAGTACCTCAATAACCTTAATTTGTAATTTTATCACGAAAACTGTGGAGGTAAAGGAATTTTTCATTCTACATTCTAGCAGTATAAAACAACCTTAATTTGTAATTTTATCACGAAAACTGCGGGGGTAAAGGAATTTTTCATTCTACATTCTAGCAGTATAAACAAACAAACCTGATCATAGAAGGATAGTTGGCCTACTGTCATGAGTATAGCTCTGCTGGTCCCATAACCAAATGGGTATTATCACACTAGAATTGCACACAATGTCCCAATTTGAATCCTGGTACATAGTCAATTTCTTTTTCTAGCTTTATTGTTGCTTGGAGTTAGGGGTGCTCTTAGTCTTGAATGGACAATTGAGAAGCTACTTTGAGCAAATAGCAACCAGTGGGAGTAATAACAGAGAATTAAGAAAATTTATAGATTATTGGAAAAAGTGAACAATGTTAAACTGTGGTACATAGTCAATTTTTACTTTCTTTTTTCTAGCTCTATTCTTGCTTGGAGTTAGGGGTGCTCTTAGTCTTGAAAGGACAATTGAGAAGCTACACTTTGAGCAAATAGCAACCAGTGGGAGTAATAACAGAGAATTAAGAAAATTTATAGATTATTGGAAAAAGTGAACAATGTTAAACTGTTTTGTTTATATATAACAGCTACTTTCCCTGTCGCGTATAATATCTCTAGTAGCGCGGTCAAACTTTCTTGACTTGGCGGGGTGGAGCGCTACCGCGCTCCTTAATTAAAGTCACTAGATGTTTCCCTAACGCCCTACTCACTGACCACCCTGTATTTTTCAACCAGGTCCTTGTCTCCCCCCCCCCTCTCCTTATTAGGTATAGTGTATGATGTAACACTAGCCTAGTATGTGGCATCACACCTATATGTAAACAGGTATGTATCTATTAAAGGCCCCTTCTCATTTGTTACCAATTTACCTATAGGACATTCGGGGAAAAAAAAATCGGATGAAACTCACAAGTAGGAACGGACCTTTAGCTTGAAAAAGTAAAAACAAGAAAAAGGAAGATGAAATAGAAGAAGAAGAAGAAGAAGAAGAAGAAGAAGGAGAAGGAGAAAACGTAAAGCTGTGAAGAATAAGACAAGTAATGTAATGTTACATTTTGTGTGAACGCCTGAACACGATATTGATTATGCAATATGCAACATTTGCAACAGAGGTTTACACAATCATTAGTAATGTCATTATTTCCAAGTAATGATGATGAAAAATCAAAAAATCCGGAGTTCCATCATTAGTAATGACATTACTAATGATCATGTAAGGTACCTATTAGAGGTCGGAGTTCCATCTAAACGAGAATTACCAATCTAAGACGCCAAGAATGGTGGCACTGTCTTGCATTGTTTCAGCTGCTCCTTCAATTGCTCCACACTCTGCTTGAATTCATCATACTCGCCCTGTAGACGTTTCATCTCCTCTGTACGTTGCTTTAGTTCCTGAGCCACATTATCAAAGTCTTCATTCACAAAGTTCAGCTCGGTTTTACACTCTGCTTGAATTCATCATACTCCCCCTGTAGACGTTTCATCTCCTCTGTACGTTGCTTTAGTTCCTGAGCCACATTGTCAAAGTCTTCATTCACAAAGTTCAGCTCGGTTTTTTCCAAGTAATGATGATGAAAAATCAAAAAATCCGGAATTCCATCATTAGTAATGACATTACTAATGATCATGTAAGGTACCTATTAGAGGTCGGAGTTCCATCTAAACGAGAATTACCAATCTAAATTCTAAATCGATACAAAAATACATACGTAGGTATGTATAATATTATAGGGTACCTATTTGACTCTGCCGCGAGAATTGAACCAAGCATACAATAGTTCTATAGTAGGTATCTACAGCTGCATTGATCTGAATCTGAACTATATATAATTTGGGGCCAAAAACTAGCTAGGTAGAAATACCTAGCATCCGAAATAAGTGAAGTGAATGAGAGAGAGAGAGAGAGAGAGAGAGAGAGAGAGAGAGCACATATTTCAAACATGTCAACCCCAGAGAATTTCAACTATTTTTTTTTTTTTTTTTTTTTTTTTTTTCGTCTCGAATAAAATGAAATGGAATAGAAATATCAGCTAGAAATAATATTTACTTTAGAAATAAGAATAAAAAATTCCCAACTCAAGTATGTACGTAATTACGTATACATATTTAAGTAAGTACCTACCCACCCACCTACCTAGTAGCTACATAATTATGCGTATACATATTTAAGTAAGTATACCTACCCACCCATCTACCTAGTAGCTACATAATAATATATGTACCTACATAATAATTATGTACTCGGTATTGATGTAGATAGGTATGTATTCTAAACGTACTTACATATATAATTATGGTAATAATGTCATCAATATGTATATGTACTAGGTAGTAAGAACATGATTAGTGATGAAGAAGAAGAAAAAGAAGGAGAAGAAAAAGAAGAGATAAGAGTAGAAGGGGTGAGAGAGAGAGAAGGGATCTCGATGATTAATGAAATTGAAATAGGCTAATGAATAAGCAATAAGTGAGGGAGAAATAGAACTATCAAGAGAGTGAGAGAGAGAGAGCGGGGGGGGAGAGAAAGACAGAGAGATTGATTCTTTGTGTTCTATACAATTTATCTTTAATTTATTCAGTTGGGGAGAGAGATGGAGCTAAGATGAGAAAAAAATAAGTCAAATAATTTATTATGGAAAGAAAAAGAGGGAGAGTGAATGTGGGATAGAGAATACTATAGGAGAGAGAGGGAGGGAGGTAATCACTAGATTTGGGTCGCGGAGGTTCTGGGGTCGATTCTGGGTGAGATAGATTTTTTTTTTTTTTTTTTTCAGACACATGCAGCCTTGTGGAATAAAATTGGGTAACTATGTATACTATTGTACTATGATTGAGTACTTATAAAATGACTTCAATTCGATTATACCTTTCATCTTGCTCGAAAAAGACTAAAACAACGCGTCTAACCCATCAGTCGACGGAGTTTAAACGCCATATTTAACTCAATAAACTAAATAAAGAAAAAAAATGTGTTTATAAATAGGAATTAAGAACAGCGAGTACAACAGATAGACGGCTTGAACATATTCAAAACCAAAATGTCCGTCCGTGTGTTTATAAATAGGAATTAAGAACAGCGAGTACAACAGATAGACGGCTTGAACATATTCAAAACCAAAATGTCCGTCCGCTAACGCTAATTCCTAGGTACAAATACAAAGTGCGAACCAAAAACAGGTCTCACATACCTATCCACGAATCCAAGTCACGAAGAGGTGCTCACAATCCTAAAGAATACGAAGGCACGAAACCATAGAATATTTTACACATAAACACCTTTTGGGTGTTTTACACAAAGAATATTTTACACATAAACATCTTTTGGGTGTTTTACACATAGAATATTTTACACATAAACACCTTTTGGGTGTTTTACACATAGAATATTTTACACATAAACACCTTTTGGGTGTTTTACACATAGAATATTTTACACATAAACACCTTTTGGGTAAAATCCAACCTCCGGGAGCCCCATAGAGGAAATTCCCTTATGATTTTGGGGTTCAATCGAGACTTTTGGGGTCCTATATGGACTCTTTTTCCGAGTGAGGTCTACAGTTCAGTGAACTATTATTTAGTTTACAATAAGGTATAGGTAAGTTTGTTCTAAGTTTACTCCCCCTATAGTGTAAGGAAGGTGAAGTGTCTACTTGTGTGTGTGTGGGGCGGTTTTTACGACGTTGTAAACATGTAAATTGTAAATTATTACATGATGGAGCGGGTATGTATAAGCCTACAAACCCCAAAAAGTCCTTGGGCTTTTGGAGAAAAAAAAACTGTAAAAATTCTGCCTGAAAAGTATACTGTGGCAATCCAAACTTTGGGCAGTCCATCAATTAATGTTATTGATTGTTTCCCTCGTTACATCACTTCTCATTTTTACTTTCCTTATCCCATAGGAAGGAAAGTAATGTAATCGGGTCAAATTTTCGATGGTCAGATTTTAGTGCCAAAACACGTTTTGGGTATACTTTACTTGGCAAAAGAGGAAAGGAAGGTAATAAAAGAGAAGGGACCGCAAAGAGGAGAAGGAGGAAGAAGAGAGGGGCAAAAAGGGGAGAAGGGAGGGAAAACAGAAGAAAAGGGATGCAAAGGGAATATTTTGAAAGAGGAGAGAGTCAAAAAACAGAGAAAGAAAGAGGAGAAAAAGTAGACGAAAGAGAAAGAAGGTGTTTAACGGAGGGAGAAAAAGGAAAGCGAGGGGAAAGCTCCCTCCCTTAATTCACTCCCATTATTTTGTCGTAAAATTTCAACTCCAGCAGCTCACGGGTGCACAAAGTAAGTGTGAAGGTCGGGTGCACAAAGTAAGTGTGAAGGTCGGGTGCACAAAGTAAGTGTGAAGGTCGGGTGCACAAAGTAAGTGTGAAGGTCGGGTGCACAAAGTAAGTTTAAATTCCGTTTAAGTTCTAATCTCGGTTTAAGCAATCTGATTGACTATTTTTTTTTTTTTTAATCAACCAATCAGATTTCCGAGAATTAAACTTTAAACTTAAACCGACTTTAAACTCACTTTGTGAACCCAGCCACATAAAGCTATTTCTCCCAGTCCGCCTGTTTATGAAACACCCTGTCTACAGCGTTCCTTTACTCTGGAGGCATACTGCATGGGTAAAATGAATGGCTGTTGAGTGTTATTCTTACCGGGGCATAAATTTAAAGCCCCCCACACATTGTAGCATACTGGGGGGTAAATGCAGCGGAAATTAGTTCGGTGCTTATGAATAGTAAATTTACCAAACAGTTTTTCGCCTGAGAGTCTATAAAGTTTACTCAACGCAAAATATGTTTGCTACCTCGGTTTATATTTTAACGTCCCTTTTTTTTCGAGATGATGCTGGTTTTATGTTTTCGTTTTAGGTAGAAAGAGGAGGGGGAAGAGAGGAGAAGAGAAAGAGGAGGAGAAGAGGGAGAAGGAAAGGGAGAGAAAAAGAAGGAGAAGGGGAAAACTTAAAGGAGGAAGAGGGGGACTGCGGTATTTAAAACTTAAGCAAAAGCAAGGATTTTCTGGGAGGCGAAAAAAAAGATTGAGGTTAGAGAGAGAGAGAGAGAGAGCTATCAAGAGAAAGAGAGCGATTGAAATGTTACAAATCAATTCTCAAATATAGGTAGTGTAGATACAATAAATCAAGATATGTATTAATTTTGACAAAGGCATGTATACTCGGTCAACTGTGAAGCTGCGTCCACACATAGTCCACGACTGTCAACTATGTGTGGACACAGCTGAATAGCACATTCAATACACCTATGTCCTTATATATGAACTGAAGTAAAGTTGTGCTAATGGCAGAAGAAAAACCTTTCTAACGTTGACATATTTGCCAAGTACAAAGTGTGAAGTTACTTTGAGTAACTGTAAGAAGCTATGTACTAAATATGTATATAACATGTTTAGTACATAGCTTATATACTCGTACATGTTTAGTTACTTAGAGAAGACATTAGTGAATATATTAATGTATCTAATTTACTCTTTGAGTAAAAGTAATTAGCATTCTCTCTCTGTCACTTTCTCCCCTCCCCTCTCTCTCTCCCTCCCTCTCTACATCCTCCTTTATCCTTTTTTCGTCCATCCTCTTTCTCCCTCCCTCTAATATCTCACCTTGTGCTAACTTTGTGCTTACTGACTTAGTCTTTCTCTCTCACCCTCTCTCCCTCTCTCTCTCTCTCTCTACCTAGTTCAAGTCATTTATATTCTGGACCAAGACTCAGGCTGAATATTAATTGAGCAATGATTACCCCTCCCCCCCACTTTATCCAAACCTCCCCCTCCTTCCTTAATCCATTAGGCCATAATTCTCCTAAACCATAACTCCCCGCCTAACCATTTCTCCTCCTTCCTTAATCTCTTCCTGCGCCTTAATCCATAACCTAACCCCTCCATCAGACCTAATCGAAAGGCCTTACTCTATTTTATTCAAAAAGGATTTAACCTTATTTTTCGTTAAAACAGCTCTTCTGACGCTCCATGCTATTTGAAATGACCTTGAAAATTGAAGTTGTTTTTCTCAAAAGTCAATTTCCATTTTCAGGAGCCTCTTGGATAAAAAGTTTCAATTCTCAAAATAATGAAGTCCTTACCATCTTTTATGTTGTGCTATATTGTAGCTAGTATAAAAGCTTAGATAACATCTTACGCCAACACACGGATTTAATAATTTCAAAACAATCTAATATACACGTAATATTCAGTAGGTATAATATATGTATATGATGTAGGTACTCGTACAAAAGATTTCTCTTTTGTGAAAAACAGGGAGATTCACTCAGATTATTTATGCGAACAGGGTATCTCAATTTCTCATTCCCTGAGATTTAAATAAGTATTAAAGTCACTATAGATGTTTCCCTAACGCCCTACTCAACCCACCCTGTATTTTTCAACCAGGTCCTTGTCTCCCCCCCCCCCCCCCCCCCCCCCCCCCCCTCTTTTCTATTATTTCTAAAAAAAAGCTAAAGCAACAAGTTAGGTAGGTAGGTAGGTACTATATGTACACAATAGAGGAAACCTATAGTAGGTAGTAGGTATATACTTGTTGTTCCCTGTAACCTACATAATATAGCAATATACATACATATATATATACATATATTATAGCAATAGAATAATTTTATCATTCATTCTTGACAGTATTCACCACAGTACAATTTCACCCCGGGTTGATTTCACAAGTTATCTTGCATAATATCTTCTATCTTGTTCTTCTTCATCTTCCTGCTTGCTGCTTTTCTCTTTCTTCCTCTCCTTCTCAGTCCTCTTCGTCTTGTCCTATTGCTTTTCCCAATCATCTTGCATAAGATATTATCTTGATATTATTACAACATATTTCCTTCATTCTCCTTCATCTACCTGCATATTGCTGCTTATTATTTTTTTCCATTTCTCCTCTTCCTTTATTTTCTCTTTTCTCTCTCCTTTCTCATCCTCCTTCTTATTTCTCTGTATCTCTTTCTTCCTATACCTTCCCCCTCGGCTCCTTGTTTCTCAGTCTAATTGGAAAGTTTTGCTTGCTCTCTATCCAGGTATTCCGTTCTCTTCTCTAATATTCTATTTACTTTTCCACCTGTCACAGCTCGAATTTCATTTCCAGAGGGAAAAATTTAACACTTCTTGGAGAAACTGAGATCAATTTAACCTCATTTTTTCCCCTTCTCTCTCTTTTCTGTTCTGTTCTATTTCCTTTTCTTCTCTTTTCTACCTACTCTGCTTTTCTACTTTGCTTTTCTACTCTGCTTTTCTACTTTGCTTTTCTACTCTGCTTTTTTACTTTGCTTTTCTACTTTGCTTTTCTACTCTGCTTTTCTACTTTGCTTTTCTACTCTGCTTTTCTACTTTGCTTTTCTACTCTGCTTTTCTACTTTGCTTTTCTACTCTGCTTTTCTAATTTTCTTTTCCCTTCTTTCTTTCTATTATCTTTTCTTCTTTGCTTTTTCCTTTTCGCTTCTTATTTGTCTATATTCCTCTCTTTCTTTTCTTATTTCTCTCTCACTTCCTCTGCTTTTCTACTTTGCTATTCTACTCTGCTTTTCTACTCTTCTTTTCCCTTCTTTCTTCCTATTATCTTTTCTTCTTTGCTTTTTCCTTTTCGCTTCTTATTTGTCTATATTCCTCTCTTTCTTTTCTTATTTCTCTCTCACTTCCTCTCTCATCTCATCTCTTCTCTGTTCAAGTTTCTCTTTTTCTATCGAACGTTTTTCCGTCCTATCAATGTCTGTCTCTTTTCCTCTTATTCCCTCATCATTCAAACTTTCTCTCTCTCTCTCTCTCTCCTCTCCTCTTTCTGTCTCTCTTATTCTCTACACCTATTTGAAAAAGTTTTCCATATTGAATGAACCCATCAAGTCTTCTCTCTTCCTCTCACTTGTGGATATATTTTCCTTTCATTCCATACTTTGCAGACAGTTTACTTGTGGTTTTTTTAGAGATGAATTATACATTGCCCTGGGTCATGCGTTAGTTTAAGCTGGTTCGCGCAATCTGGTTGGTTGATTTTAAACTTCGAGTGAAGATTGGCCAATCAGATTGACTCATTCAATCGGTGTTAGACATAATGTACCTAACATGATTTCATCGGTGTTAAATAATAAGATAATGTAAGTACCTTAGTAGGTAAATTTTTGTCCAATTTTATCAAAAAGAGACAAAACAAAACCGTTCCAAGAGTAATGCTATGGTGAAATGAACACGCGTTTTTTGCCCAGAAAATGTATGCGCGAAGTTGAAACAAGTGTTAGAACAAGTACCTACTTAGTACATAAGTACCTATTTCATGTTTATACTTAAATCCTGTACTGTTGGAGTGTTGGAATAGGACTGTAAAAAACTACATTTGTTGTTAAAGGCATGTTTTACTAAAGACACTGTACTGTTGGAATAGGACTGTACAAAACTACATTTGTCGTTAAAGGCATGTTTTACTAAAGACAGGTTCTAATACGCAAGAAGCTAGAGAGAACAGAACCACCCGTCCTATGTATTGTATTTCCAGTCCTTATTCTCCTTGCAAGAGAGTACCACACTACAAAAACCTTCAGTGCCTCTTCTGCGACGCCAAGAGGGGTTTGGCTGCTGATCCCTATTTATAGTCTGTAACCAATAATCACCACTCATTTCGATATGGTTTCTTTGTTCCACAGTAACTTTCAGATTTGGATTTCAACTCAGCCAACCTTGATACTCGCGCGTCTGCCTTGCAAGCGCTGGGTCGCGGGTTCGATTCGCAAGTCGTAGCCTACCGCTGGAGTAAAGAGATTTGTCACTTCCTCAGAAAAGGGAAAGCCCGTTCGATTTACGACCAGACAAAATCTATCCTAACACAAACAAGGTTCGTTCTCGGAACGGCTGGCTTTCTCCTATCCTGTCTTCCTTCTCTCTTTGCTTTGGAGGCGATAAGACCTTGGCAATTACAGCTCCCTCTATCAAACCTCTTTTTTGAGGTTTAAACGATAACTGCGATATTATTGTCCCGGAATCGAAGAGAGAAGGAGGACAGGATAGGAGAAAGCCAACCGTTCCGAGAATAAACCTTATTTGTCGACAAAATCCCCTTCAAACTTTCAAACAGGTACTTACCCGCTTCTTCTTAGCATTCTTGGCGGTCGAGGTGGTTGTATTCACAGATTTCCTACTCACGCTCGACATATACCCGTCCGTGGTCGAAGAAGAGTAATGATATTAGAAGAGTGGTCGAAGAAGAGTAATGATATTAGAAGAGTAATGATAATAGAAGAGTAGTCGAAGAAGAGTAATGATAATAGAAGAGTAGTCAAAGAAGAGTAATGATATTAGAAGAGTAATGATAATAGAAGAGTAGTCG
>NW_007380682.1:0-714 GCF_000475195.1 Diaphorina citri
GGGGTTTTTTGGGATCGGCGGGGAACTTACATCTGTATCTTGAATAGAGAGAGGGAAAATATCTTGAATGTCAATTGAACACAAAACACGATGCATCATGATGAGATCATGCTGTATCGTGAAAATCTGTCCTCAGCAAGAAAAACAAAAAATAGTAGGGGAAGAAATTGATGGAGTGCATTGTAGAAGGAGGAAGCGAAAGAAGAAGAAGAAGAGGAGGAGGAAGAGGAGGAAGAAGAAGAAGAGATACGAAAGGAGAGATGGGTAGGAGGAGAAGGGTGGAAAGGAGATAGGCAAAGGAGGGGAGGTTGGAAATACTGGAGAGAAGTGGAACGAAAAGGAGGAGAAGGGGAAAGGGTGGATGGAGTGAGGGTAAACTCGACAAAGGGCATAGAGGGGAAGGGAGCTGTATGACTCACTTGCCCCCGCTTTCCCCTACACCCACTAGAAGTGTAAGTATGCACTTGAGGCACATAAACTTTGTGACAAAGGTTTTCAATTTTGTTCAAGTGTTGTTCAGATGCATAAACAAGAAAACGGGAAGATAACGCGTTCGTAGAATCTTTCAATGCTAATAATGAGAGCAGGGTGTCTACTAAAATGGAAAAATAAAATTCCCTGACTTTTCCCGGTTTTCCAGTCCAATTTTTCAAAATTTCCAGTCTACTTTTCCAAGATTTTCCACCCTATTCCCACTGCGCCGCAGCCGATTTT
>NW_007380682.1:1655-16655 GCF_000475195.1 Diaphorina citri
TTTTTTTTACTGACCAAAGTCTTTTTCTCGTTTTATAGGCTTTGAAATATTCCCAAAACTTTTTCATGAAGAGACAAAATTTCAGCGCCGCAGGCGAAATTTTTGGGAGATTATATGTTGCCCCTTCATGGTTGCATACTTTTTTAATTTAAATCTTTCTTTGTCTTTTTTTTAGGCTTTGAAAAATTCCCTGACTTTTTTCGATTTTTGGCACTTTTTCGTGAAATTCCCTGACTTTTCCCTGACTTTTCCAGTCTCCATGAAATTCCCTGACTTTTCCCGGTTTTCCCGGTTTTCCAGTCTGGTAGACACCCTGTGAGAGTAATGAGAATGCACGGTAGAAGTTGATGACATTTTAGGTGGGAATGGCATTCGATGGAAAATTGCATTGGAATTGAAGTGGAATCTGGTGACATTTTAGGCGGGAATGGCATTCGATGGAAAAGTGAATTGGAATTGAATTAACATTTCACTAAAAGCCTCCCTTCAATTCAGCTTCGTTGGAGCGGAATACAATTTTCCTCCATTTAGGAAAAATCTTTTGTTGTAATTATCAAGAAAATGAAATGAAATTTGATTTTTCCAAATTTTGAAGAGTGGGGGGATAAGATGAACTGAAACCATGGCGGCGTGCAATGCTTTAAAATTAAATTGATGGCACGCCGCCAATGCAGTGAAGCAGAAGTGAGATTAGAGGAAAGGAAATGAAATTTGATTTTTCCAAATTTTGAAGAGTGGGGGGATAAGATGAACTGAGAAATAGCTACCCTCATACCATGTTTTGTGCATAAACGGTCATCGAACTCTTGGATTTCGCGTCTTCTGTTCATCTCTGTTCAAACCTAAGTATAACTTGGACATTTGGACAATCTTCTTCTTGCCTTAACTAATCATTTGTATTTTTGTCTTGTCTGATTTCAGATATCGATGGATGAAAAACGGGAAACCGTTCGACTATCAAGCCTACGACGACAGAATATCCCAGCAACGAGGTAGAGGTTCTCTGGTCATTTCCAAACCCAGAGATGAAGATTTCGGTAAGAAATTATTCCTGAAATTAAACTAAAATAAATTTGTTCTATTACTTTTCTTATTTTATCTTTCACCTTCAAAGATAGGGGGAGAGGAAATGCCTATATTAAATAAAATTGGTATATATTTTGCCTTTCCCGCGAAGGGAGGGGAGAGAGAGAGGAAAGGCCAAACGGTACGATTTTTCCCCTGCAGCTGGACTGCTGGAGTACCTATTTTATAGTTCTTCGTGCTATGTGCCCAGAAATAAAAGGGCATTTGATATGCACTGCATATACGTTTGACATTGTCAACGGCAAATTTATGGGAAAAAAGTACCCATGTTATAATTCGAGAATTTCTTATTGAAATAAAAAAGAACCTTGGAGCGTTATTATTTTATATTCTACGCTCGAATCTCGTTAGACATACATCATAATGTCTTTGATATTGTTCCGCCCTATGGTGAATATTTTTGTAGCAAATTTATGGGAAAAAAGTACCGATGTAATAATTCGAGAATTTCTTATTGAAATAAAAAAGAACCTTGGAGCGTTTATTATTTTATATTCTACGCTCGAATCTCGTTGGACATACACATACATCATAATGTCTTTGATATTGTTCCGCCCTATGGTGAATATTTTTGTTGGCAAAAATTTCATCTAATAATTGTGATGGAGTAATAATTAAAATGTAAACAACATTGAATGAAACTGGACATGTCATGTTATCAGAGGCGGAGATGTTTTTTCATAATATTCACAAAAACTTGATGGTCAATAAGCTATTCACTTTGGTTTGTCTTCTTTAAATAGGTAGATAGGTACGACGATTTCAAACAGACAGATTTATTATTCCCACTTATAGTTTCATCAAAATGTGGCGAATAAACAACCCCCCAGAAATTCCAGGATAGATAGACAATCCCTTGTGTACCCTCAGGTAAAGTGCAAACTGACACTTTGCTCTTTACTAATTTCGATCAGTCAAGCAAAGTGCAAATTGTAATGCTAATTCTTAAATATTCAGCATGATACCCATTGCAGTGACTGTGAAAGTGGCCATAAAGATTAGAAAGCCCTCAACCTACGCCCCTGTCCCATTAATGAGATTCACATGTGGTGGGTGCTCGGTTTACATTGACCCACATATTTCCCGTATCATTATGATCATGTTCGTTATTGCTTTATGGCATATCATGTCTTTTTATATCTTGGGCGTCATCTGTGTTATTGTTGCGAACTATGTGCATAGTTTCGCTCTTTGCAATTCGCTTATTGAATTGGGTTGTTGTATTTTGCATCAGGTTGAACTTGTAACGTCGAGATTTCTTATGTAGTTATGTAGACTATTCACTTCTTGTTCTTGACATGGAGCTTCGAAAATGATTATCAGAGAAAGGGAGGTTACAAAATTTGCGAAAAGATAAAACCAAATATGTACGTGGAATTATGCTGATCCCTTTTGCTCAAGTTAGATTATACGACAAAAAGACAAATGAGGACAAAGCTGAATTTACTTCGCGAAACTTGGAAAAAAAAAAAAACTTTCCATGTGCTAAAATTAGAACAAACTGTAAACCTTTCCAAACGCGATTTTGCTTTGCTCGTGACATTATTGTTGCAATAAAAGCAAGATCGTCTCGTAAACAAGAGGGTGTGGGTTCAAATCTCACCTATGCAACCTTAGCGAAAGGCCAAGGGCCCCGAAAGTGTGCTAAGCTCTACGAATCTAAGATTATCTACGGCTATTTGGCAATTTGATTAATATAGGACTCTTAGTTTTAGGTGGTAAATAATGCCTCTTCTAGTGATTACATTACACTTTAATAACCACTTTCCTATTTCATGTTTTGTTTCGCAGGGCAATACCAGTGTTTCGCCGAGAACGAGTGGGGGATTGCCACCTCGAATTCGGTGCTGGTGCGCAAGGCAGAACTTCTAGCCCTCTCCCTCCCTCCTTGGTCATTCTTTGAAAGTGTGGTTTATACCTCTTTGCCACATGGTGGAAGAGAAGGACGCAAGCAAAATGGAATATGTAGGTATAGGTGAAATTTCGAGATAAAATACCATCCTGTTGTGTGTCCTTATTGTCCCATATGAGATAAGAGATGAGATACTGAATTCAGCATTGGAAAAGCATCCTGTTTCAATATCTGGAATGAACGGTCCCAGTTGCCTAAGCCAAAAGTCTTTTGTGACGTGGGACTTAGGAAAATACTTCGCGAAACTTGGAAAAAAAAAAAAACTTTCCATGTGCTAAAATTAGAACAAACTGTAAACCTTTCCAAACGCGATTTTGCTTTGCTCGTGACATTATTGTTGCAATAAAAGCAAAAAAGTAACGGAACAAAATGCATTATTTTTCCTTTGCATAAGTATTTATTTGGCTCCACTAGTTTAGCCTTCCCTCCACAAGTTGTGGAGGGAAGTTGTCTTTATAGTTTCAAGTCGAATGCAAGGGGTAGAAACTGGAAAACGATTCTCCCTTCCACAGCGAAATCAGAGGAGTGAGTAATGTAATGAGTTTGACAACCAGAATTAACGAAATTGAAATTTTTATGGCCACAGACGAAAATTTTGGTCTCTAATTTAAAAAAAAAAAAACTTAGTTATCAAAAACGCAAAATTTGGCGCCGCAGGCGAATTTTTTGAAGATTTTGGTCTACAATAGTAAGAGAAGCAGACTTATCAAAGGTGTAATCTTCAGGGCCGCAGGCGAAGTATGTAACGTAACCTCGTAACCTGTAGCTTGTCATGTGTCAATTAAATACGTGTAAAAGACGAGTATAGTTATTCCCCCCAATACATTTCTATAGAACACAAAATGACAGCGCCGCAGGCGAAATTTTTTTCGATAAAATTTAAGTAGGTAGCTCCTTCAAGGTTGCATACTTTTTTTACTGACCAAAGTCTTTTTCTCGTTTTATAGGCTTTGAAATATTCCCAATTTTGTTGTTGGGAATTGAAAGCGGGACCTCCGCTGTGCAATTGTGATACCCTAATGGGGTATTATCCCATAGACCACTGATGTTACTTCTGATTATATACTCTTTTCTGTTCTGTTTAGAATCACTTCGCCGGAATCACACTTTCTCGGATTAAAGTCGAATCCTTTGATTTATTTTTATTTATTATTATTTTTTTTATTATTATTTTTTTTTTATCCCATAACCTTGGAAAAAACAGCAAAAAAAATGAAAGCCCATTGCCCAGATGGTAAACCATCCGGATATCAACCATGCCCAACGTCTCTTGACATGCTGCTTTCTCTAATAAATTGACCAAAAATGCAAAATGATATTATCATTGATTTCTGAATCGTTATGTTTCACAGGGACGTTGCGTTTGCAGATTCGGGAGAATATACATGCTTTGCTAGGAACAAACTGGGAACCGCACAAGGCAGTGGAAGTCTCACCGTTAAAGGTAAGTCTGTGAATTCTACTAGGGACATGAAAATCGGAAGGAATCTGGCCTTTCGGAATCTTGTGCTCTCAAAAACTGACATGTCTAGGTGCAGTTCTTTATAAGCACAAAGCCGAAAAACTTTGTTGTTAGGAATTGAAAGCGGGACCTCCGCTGTGCAAGACTATTGTGATACCCCAATGGGGTATTATCCCATAGACCACTGATGTTATTTCTGATTATATACTCTTTTCTGTTCTGTTTAGAATCACTTGGCCGGAATCACACTTTCTCGGATTAAAGTCGAATCCTTTGATTTTTAACTGAACAGTTTCAAAGATGAACCTCCCCAGAGTGTGAGCGCCAATGAGGGAGAGCCGTACAAGTTGACGTGTGAACCCCCTGATGGTTGGCCTAAGCCTAACGTGTACTGGCTCATACAGGTTTGTACTTTGATATTTTGTTTTACCTCCTCTCCTTTTTCTTCGCATTTTCCCGTGTACAGACGGGGTTGGCGTTTTTCGTCAGCCTCTCAATCAGCCCTAACATGGGTGATTGCTTTGGGCTGACATTTGGTTTTGGCTACAAATTTTACGAGTGGATGCCCTTCGCACTCAGTCTTTGCTATTTCTTTAGCAAGGGGAATCCAGGCTGGTCTACTTCCTGTTTAACGTCCCAGACAACGTTCAAGCCATATACAGTATGTCCCAGAAGTTACAGGACCCTTTATCTTCCCAACGCAGCGGCTAGGCGTGATTGCTTTGGGCTGACATTTGGTTTTGACTACAAATTTTACGAGTGGATATCCTTCGCACTCAGTCTTTGCTATTTCTTTGGCAAGGGGAATTCAAGCTGGTATCCTCCCTGTTTCGAAAGGAAAATAATACGAAGGATTTATGGTGCAGTTCGAGTAAGTGAGGAAGACTGACGTATCCGTACTAATCGAGAAATCCTGGAAATCCTGCAAGGAGAGGATATAGTGAAGTTCATCAAATCACAAAGGCTCAGATGGTACGGACACGTCCAGTGAATGGAAGAGACAAGAATGCCTAAGAAGATAATGACCGCCACGATACACGCAACTCGAAGAAAAGGAAGACCTCGTCTTAGATGGCTGGACCAGGTTCACGGTGATCTGAAGGTGATGAAGGTCACTGGATGGGTTGCGGCGGTCAAGGATCGTGGAATCTGGAGGAATGTTGTGGAGGAGGCCAAGGCCCACCCCGGGCTGTAGCGCCTATTGGTAAGGTAAGGTAAGTAAGATTTTCTCAGCAATACCCATCATAACGTAAAGTTGGATTTTTTCACTATTTTCACAAAAATACCCATGACACAGGGCGAATGAGACCGAAAATTACCATTGGCGTATGAAATAAACAATCAAAAATGGTGTGGCAGTCAAGGTATTAAATGCTGAATGAACCAGGGGCCTAAAAACGTGTTTTGGCATTAAAAACTAAAGTTCGAAAATTTCAGCACATTTTCCTTCCTAAAGGATAAGGATAGTGAAATGCGTTCAATCTCTAATACCTGATAGAGTCAGTTCTACCTGACAACGTGTGCTCATTGGAATTCTGGAGAGATGACCACGGGCTATTTTCATTTCCTTCTTTTTCTCCCCCAATACATATGTATTCCTTCAAGAATTTTTCATCTGGAAATGGAAGGTAGTCTTGGACGACCCCCAAGACTACGATGAATAGATATGATCCATAAAAACATTGAAAAAAGAGGTTTAGATCCAACAACTGTAATAAACGAAGAAAAGTTCAAAGATAGAACATGGTGGAGAGGCTTTGTTCACAGTCGAACCATTTCTGGAACGACTTAAGATTTGATGATGACATACATATCACTAATCATGAATCTTCCCTTTATTTTCCCACAGGAGTGAATACAAGATAGGAAACCGTATCCTTCTCAATGTGATAGCTACGGGGATTTCAGCCTCTCAGAACCGACATGCGCCCAAACAGCAATATGTGACACGGAAGAAGGAAGTGGCACTGAGGAATAAGAAGGTGGAGCTGTTCTGTATATTTGGAGGTGAGTAGGGAGAGAATATTAATAGTGCTTATTTTTTTATACTGCTCAAATAGGACTGAAGAGTCTCTTTACCTCATTTGTAGGCTACTATACTGATTGAATAGGACTGAATCCCTTTTATCCTGGAAGAAAGGGTCCCTTTTAAACGGTTTGAACAGGACTAAAAAATTCCTTTACCCTAAGTACTAACTATTATTGTGCACGAATTCTTAAATTTGAATAATGTTGGGACAATGTTCCTTACCTCGGCCGGGATTGAACCCACGCCTTGCTATTTAGCAGGCGAGCGCCTTAGTGATGAAACAGGGATGAACTAGAATAGACAACCTGTATGGTGCGGGAATTGCCAGGTACAGTGATGATCTGTTCAGGGAAATAATTTAATCACTTAGGTGCGATTGCCAAGTTTATTTATTGTCGTTACTGTACCTCGAATGGCACGTGACTTTCCATTCCAGTCCCAAGTCTAGGAGGTTGTCAGATTAGTTTTTAAATAAAACCAGTGATGAAATCATTGAAATTTATTATTAAATCCTGGCTGTGTAAACAAGAATACTCGTATTCCATTCCATGTTCCTTTATTCATTAACTCATCCTTAGTTTGGCAAATTGGTATCCTTTGTCATATGATGGCAAATTGCAGCCTGCTGGTATGGTAGAAAAGAATGTACCCTATATATCCAGACCATTTCCCATAGGCTCTTGGAGACTTGGGTACAAAGTGTTTCTCAAATTAACCCTCTCCGACACTCGTTTTCGTTTCCAGGTACGCCTCTACCTCAAACTATTTGGTCCAAGGACGGGGTACCTATTAACCCGTCGGATCGAATATCCCAGGGCAATTACGGAAAGAGTTTGATCATCAAACATGTCGAGTTCTCGGACCAGGGATCTTATACGTGTGAAGTGAGCAATGGAGTGGGAGAGGCCAAGAGTTACAGCATAGACTTGTCTGTACTGGGTAAGTTTAAAGCGTGAAGCCGTGAAGCTAGGAACACCATACGTTCTCAGAAAACTTAATCTTTACGTAAAGGTACATCAGTGTGAAGATAGCAGTAGGGAAGCCAAAAGTTTCAGCACAGATTGATTTATCCCAATTTTTAGTCAGAAAAGAATCCCCTATAAAGCCCTTTCATGCATAGTCAAAGCGAACCAAAGTCCAAATTATCTGTATGTATTGTATATTTTTTGACAGCCAAAATCGATTAGTCCAGATAATATTTATAGCAAAAGAAATAATAGAAAGTATCTCTATTTTTAGTCAGAAAAGAATCCCCTATAAAGCCCTTTCATGCATAGTCAAAGCGAACCAAAGTCCAAATTATCTGTATGTATTGTATATTTTTTGACAGCCAAAATCGATTAGTCCAGATAATATTTATAGCAAAAGAAAAAAGAAAAAAAAAATCGTCGAGTCATACAAAACTGGGATCTCGCATCGTTCGATCAATTAACACTATTTATTTTGTTTCCCTCGTGTTTCAGCCGCTCCTTATTTCACTGTAGAGCCGGAGTTTATCAACGCGGCTGAAGAAGAGACTGTTACGTTCGAGTGCAAAGCTTCTGGTCTACCAGAGCCGGAGATCCATTGGGTACACAACGGTAAACCCATCTCCCAGGCACCTCCCAACCCACGCCGCAAGGTAAGTGAGACCTGTGCCGCCAAGGGTTGATGTACACAAAGATTAATGAGAGGGGGGGGGGAATAATGAAAAAATAAGGGTAATAGAAAGCAAAAGAAAAAAAGAAATGGTTTGAGGGAACTTCCATACACAAAAAGCCCATCCTGGGGCTTAGGTGTAGGCGCAACTGCCCCAAAAGATGGATTAATGGAATTGTAACAACGGAGATCTTATCGTCCCGAAATCGAAGTGAGAAGCAGGGCACGATAGGAGAAAGCCAGCCGTTCCGAGAACGAACCTTACCTGTTTAGGATTAAGTTCGCCCTGGGCGGGCACCGAATCCGCGACCTAACGCTTACAAGACACGCTCTACCCTTCAATCTATCTAGGCTTGGCTTGCAAATTCCAATCTTATTTTCAATTTCCAGGTGGGACCCAATCGCATTACTATCGAGAACCTAAGGAAGTCTGATACTGGAAATTACGGGTGCAATGCTACCAACAGTTTGGGTTTACCTGTTTAGGATTAAGTTCGCCCTGGGCGGGAACCGAATCCGCGACCTGACGCTTTCGCCGCAGGCGCACTACCCTCCAAGCTAACTGGGCTGGCAAATTCTAATCTTATTTTCAATTTTCAGGTGGGACCCAATCGCATTACTATCGAGAACCTAAGGAAGTCTGATACTGGAAATTACGGGTGCAATGCTACCAACAGTTTGGGTTATGTGTATAAGGATGTCTATGTGAACGTACTAGGTAAGTTATCTGAAATCTTGTAGGTAGCTATGTAGGATACATTAGAGGGAACTGTAACTGTTAGGGTCTTATCGTCCCGAAATCGAAGAGGAAGACAGGAAGGATGTGTATGTGAACGTACTAGGTAAGTTATCTGAAATCTGGTAGGTAGCTATGTAGGATACATTAGAGGGAACTGTAACTGTTAGGGTCTTATCGTCCCGAAATCGAAGAGGAAGACAGGATAGGAGAAAGCCAGCCGTTCCGCGAACGAACATTATCCCTTCAGGATACAATTCGCCCCGGGTGGGAATCGAACCCGCGGCCTAGCGTTTACGATTCAGACGAGCTACCAACCAAGCTAAATAGGCTGGCAAATAAATCACTTTGACTATCATTTCTAGACCTCATTCAAAGGAGCATCACCTTTTGAAGGATTTAAATAGACTATGGGCTCAACCTTAACCATCAATAGTTGTTTTTTTTTTTTTTTTTTTTTCAAGTAAATACTTTCATATTTATTTTTGAATCAACAAACAATACAGCAAAATAACATGAAAACAAAGTAAGCTTTTGATTCAAGCTCATGGATATTATTACTATACCTTGTAACAATATTTTTAACAGTAAACTAATTTTTCCTATGTACTTTCAGCTCACGCTCCCGAAATCACAGAAGCACCGAAAGACGAGTATACAGTGGACGGCAAAACAGTTGTCTTGACATGCAGAGTGTTTGGTGCCCCCAAGCCTGAAGTCAACTGGATTCACAACCAGAAGGAGCTTACTGGAGGACGATATACCATTCTGGAAACCGGGGATCTCAAAATAACGTAAGGAGATTTGTCCTTGGAAAAAACAGCAAAAAAAATGAAAGCCCATTGCCCAGATGGTAAACCATCCGGATATCAACCATGCCCAACGTCTCTTGACATGCTGCTTTCTCTAATAAATTGACCAAAAATGCAAAATGATATTATCATTGATTTCTGAATCGTTATGTTTCACAGGGACGTTGCGTTTGCAGATTCGGGAGAATATACATGCTTTGCTAGGAACAAACTGGGAACCGCACAAGGCAGTGGAAGTCTCACCGTTAAAGGTAAGTCTGTGAATTCTACTAGGGACATGAAAATCGGAAGGAATCTGGCCTTTCGGAATCTTGTGCTCTCAAAAACTGACATGTCTAGGTGCAGTTCTTTATAAGCACAAAGCCGAAAAACTTTGTTGTTAGGAATTGAAAGCGGGACCTCCGCTGTGCAAGACTATTGTGATACCCCAATGGGGTATTATCCCATAGACCACTGATGTTATTTCTGATTATATACTCTTTTCTGTTCTGTTTAGAATCACTTGGCCGGAATCACACTTTCTCGGATTAAAGTCGAATCCTTTGATTTTTTTACTCGTGTGGTCTGTGTCGGAGCATGCCCATCCCGTAGTATGCCTCATCAGAGGGGGCGAGAAGAGACACAAAACTTCCCATTTAGGTTCTGGGTCAACACGAGAACACCAGAAAGTAAACCGTTGAAATATTTGCAATCAAAAACGAGTGCAAATTTTTGTTGACGGTGGACATCGAACCCGGGACCTTCTGCATAGCAAGCGCGTTACTACTGGGCTATTACTACTGGGCTAACCATGTCCTCCAATTATCTATCTGGAATTCTGGAGAGATGACCACGGGCTATTTTCATTTCCTTCTTTTTCTCCCCCAGATAATGGGGTGCAATGGTCCTACACACTGGTTTCCGCACACACTAATTTCATCGGAAAAGACTCCCTATTTCAACGTAATTTAATCCAGTGGTATAGTAGCTAGTACGGTGGACTTCGCAGGTTGGTGGTTTGAGTCCACCCACGTCAATTAATTCGTAAAATTCGGCGTAGTGTAATTAAAATCGAATAACATTCATGATTATGTATTACAATAGTTTGATCACGAAAAGGCGGGAAAGAAAAACTAAAATTTAAAAAAAAAAAGCCCAACAAACAAAGGTACCTCGGAAACACTTCGCATTGCTTCAAGTCGTATTACTGATCGTATTCAAGCCGTATTACTGAACTTGAACTTAAGATACACTTGAAGATAAGATTTTTGCTGATAATCCTCTCCCCATTTTCCCTCAGATGTACCGAACGCACCTCGCCTACAGAAAGTCACATGTAACAAGAGGGACGCCTCTATCCAATGGAACCCTATGGGAGACAATCGCGCCCCCATTCTTCACTATACCATCCAGTATAACACCAGTTTCACTCCGGATACCTGGGAAGCGGTGTTTGAGAACGTTCCGGCCACAGACATGACCTACACTGTATGTTTATTACTTTGAATCAAAGTAATGTGGCGTAGCGTGGTCTAAAGTCAAGTGTAAGGCGTGTAGGGCACTAATTTCCATCACCATGCACATTACTACATAAGTGATGCAGATGCTTCTTCATAAATATTTAAAGTCAATATTTAAGGGTAGGTATTTGAGTAAATTTAGAGTGTATGGCCGCCATACACGCCCTACATGGACGCTACGCCACTGACTTTGATTATTGTCTTAATAACGTCGTCTTCCCTTATCTCCCTTCCTCTCTCTCCCCCTAATTCTG
The DNA here is from genome assembly GCF_000475195.1 of Diaphorina citri. Classification (NCBI taxonomy): domain Eukaryota; kingdom Metazoa; phylum Arthropoda; class Insecta; order Hemiptera; family Psyllidae; genus Diaphorina; species Diaphorina citri. The sequence continues at coordinate 13,084 of NW_007380682.1, forward strand.
TCTCTTTCTCTCTCACTTTCCCTGCTCTTCTCTGATTCCATCTTCTCCTGCCGAATCAAATTAAACTTGGTATTTCATCAACAATCCCTTTCCCTTCTCTCTCTTCTCACCCTCCCTCCGAACCGAAATCTTCTATGTATTACGCTTACGCCTACAGTTTAAAAAAATCATCTCATGAAATATGGGTGTGTTTGTTTTCATTCTTTCCCTTCCTCCCTCTTTTTCCCTCTCTCCCTCCCTGCCTCTCCAGGAATTGAAAGCGGGACCTCCGCTGTGCAAGACTATTGTGATACTCCAATGGGGTATTATCCCATAGACCACTGATGTTACTTCTGATTATATACTCTTTTCTGTTCTGTTTAGAATCACTTGGCCGGAATCACACTTTCTCGGATTAAAGTCGAATCCTTTGATTTTTTTTTTTAATGCCATAATCACATTTCATTTTCATTTGCAGAGCACACGCACATCACAGACCAGCCCGAAGACTACGAAGTAGAAGCAGGCCAGTCTGCCACGTTCCGATGTAACGCCGTGTCCGACCCGAGTCTGAAGCTATCCATCGTGTGGCTGCGAGGCTCTGAGCCTATAGATTTCGAGTCTGAGCCTCGCTTTGTGCAGTCCAACGATTACTCACTCACCGTCACGAAGAGCTCGGAGTTAGACTCCGGGCAGTATACGTGCCGAGCCCAGACAGAGTTGGACTTTATTGAGGCCCAGGCTACGCTTACTGTACAAGGTAGGATAACCAACCTTAGTGATATAGTGTAGTTACAATAATGGGGTGCAATGGTCCTACACACTGGTTTCCGCACACACTAATTTCATCGGAAAAGACTCCCTATTTCAATGTAATTTAATCTAGTGGTATAGTAGCTCGTACGGTGGACTTCGCATCCGGAGGTTGGTGGTTTGAGTCCACCCACGTCAATTGATTCGTAAAATTCGGCGTAGTGTAATTAAATTCCGAGTACGAACCTTGCCTGTTCATGATAAAGCTCCCTCCGAGTTTAAATCAAACCCTTGACCTACAGGTAGTGATGGGTAAATACCCGGGTACTTATTTTTGGGGTAAATACCCAATTTTTATAATGTCATATTATGTACAATAAAAATAAATTGAATTGAATTATAAATACTCGGGTATTTTCAATTTTAAGCTCTAAAGTTCTTTAGAGACCCCATCTTCCATCTCCTATTGATAATGATAACTAAAGGTTATCATCTTGAACTTGAAGGGTTTGCAATAGAATAGACATAATAAAATAATGATGAAACCACTTTTTTTTTTTAATAAACAAAAATTGCCGCACATCATTATCAGTCTTGGTTCACAAAGTTGCCGCTAAAATTGTGAAGCGCCTCAGTCGAATTTTGCCCGGGAAATTAAAAAAAAAAAAAAATCAAGTGACGATGTCTTTTGTTTATTTTTCTTCTTTTTTTTTAAAATACCCAGTGTGTATTTACCCAGGACCCATCACTACCTACAGGCTGGCCTTTATTTAAGCTAACTAGGAGAAAGTCAGCCGTTACCTTCAAGCAAACTAGGCTGGCATACATGGGTTACCCATTTTATCACATCTCATTTCCTTGCTTTCAGTACCGCTCGAGGCGCCATCTAACTTCACCCTGATACAAGTCATAGACGCCAAGAAAGCCGTAGTCAGTTGGAACCCTGTGTCACCCCAGTCATTACGTGGTCACTTCAGAGGATACAAGGTAGGTATAACAAGTCATTCTAGACTAATTGCATGTCCTTCATGGCACAGTTTTCCGGTCAATTTATGTTAAGCTACGCCGAGTGAGGCCAGAATATGGATGGTTGACCTAAGTTTGTTTGGTTGTTTTTTTTTTTTTTTTTTTTTTTTTTTTTTTTCCCCTTTTAAAAATTTTTTTGGTGTAAATGTGTGTGGAGTGTGCGATATATGATGTGTGTGGTGTTGTGTGGGATGTGTGGTGGCGAAGCACGGGTACAACAGCTTGTATATTATAAATAAATTTGTACAAACATGAATCAAATGAATCATATTCTGTGTTATTCTAGGTACAAACATGGACAGAGAAGGACGGTGAAGGTAGTATACGGGAACTTATCGTCAACAAGGGAGAATCTACTACGACCGAGGTGGACAAATTTGTGCCCGCTTCCAAGAACTTTGCCCGCGTACTAGCATTCAATGGCGCGTACAACGGACCCCCTAGTGAAATCATCAGTTTTGTTACGCCTGAGGGAGGTAGGTGTATAAGGTTTTGTTTTTTTAGTCAGCGGCTGTAGCACGTTGATTTTTTTAAAAGCTTTGATAGAGGGAACTGTAACTGTTACTACAGAAGTTTTATCGTCCCGAAATCGAAGAGAGAAGGAGTACAGGATTAGGTGATTTTAATACAATGTACCTAAGTCCACCTCTGTGGCTGACTCTCAACCTGGAGGCGCTGGGTTCAAATCCCGGCCTGGGCGGAAATTTCTGACCAAAATTTTACGTTCCTGGATAGGCATGGATATAAAAGAATATGCCTTGAAGTAATGCGAAAGTAGTACAAAGGTACATTAACAATGTAAGATTTGGAAATTTGCCCTACATCTTCTGGTACGTATGTCCTAAAAAAAAACCTCTCTCTAATTTCAGTCCCGGGCACTGTCCAGTCTCTCGAGGCAATACCATTGGGCTCGTCAGCCTTCTATCTCAAGTGGGTCAAACCCGAACAGCCCAACGGGGTCCTGATGGGCTACAAAATCAAATACCAGTCCGTGAAGGGTACCAAGGTGGGGCCGTTATTGGAACGTCTCCCGTACATTTCGGACCCCACGACAACTTCAGCTAAGCTGGCGGGACTCGAACCCTCGACCAAGTATAGAATCCATCTGGCGGGTTATACCAAGGCAGGGGATGGAGCAGAGTAAGTATTTATTTTTTCCTAAGAGGTTTGATAGAGTGAACTGTAACTGCCAAGGTCTAAGTATTTATTTTACGTACCCTTCAAGAACCCGGACAATGTAGAAGGTCGTGGCAGTACGCCTAACAATTTGGTTATCAGCTGGACGGTAAGCACTCATGACTTTAATTTGTAGGATTATAATAGCACTAGTAACTTATTCCAATTGAGGGGCAGTCTGAAAGAGAACACTCGTCAGTATGTACTACTCAACCTGACGTACCCTTCAAGAACCCGGACAATGTAGAAGGTCGTGGTAGTACGCCTAACAATTTGGTTATCAGCTGGACGGTAAGCACTCGGGACTTTTATTTTTAAGAGGTTTGATAGAGGCAATTGTTTGTTTTATGTTTTATTTATTTTGTAACAATAATTGATATAGGTATATATGACAAGAAGGTAATAAACATCTTATAAGATAATAAAATATTACAAATATATAGTAATTGTAACTGCTAAAGTCCTATTGTCTCGAAACCAAAGACAGAAAGAAGACAGGATAGGAGAAAGACCAGCCTTTCCGAGAACGAACAGTATCCGTTCACGATAAAATCGGCCCGGGCAGAAATCGAACCCGCGGCCTAGCGCTTACAAGGCAGACGCTCTACCAACCAAGCTAACCAGGCTTTTTCCCGACA
>NW_007380682.1:19573-20518 GCF_000475195.1 Diaphorina citri
GTTTTTTTTTTTTTTTTTTTTTTTTTTTTTTACGCGACCATGTGTGTGGGATTGGTGTAAATGTGTGTGGAGTGTGCGATATATGATGTGTGTGGTGTTGTGTGGGATGTGTGGTGGCGAAGCACGGGTACAACAGCTTGTATATTATAAATAAATTTGTACAAACATGAATCAAATGAATCATATTCTGTGTTATTCTAGGTACAAACATGGACAGAGAAGGACGGTGAAGGTAGTATACGGGAACTTATCGTCAACAAGGGAGAATCTACTACGACCGAGGTGGACAAATTTGTGCCCGCTTCCAAGAACTTTGCCCGCGTGTTAGCATTCAATGGCGCGTACAACGGACCCCCTAGTGAAATCATCAGTTTTGTTACGCCTGAGGGAGGTAGGTTTATAAGTTTTTTTTTCTTTTTTAGTCAGCGGCTGTAGCACGTTGATTTTTTTAAAAGCTTTGATAGAGGGAACTGTAACTGTTACTACAGAAGTTTTATCGTCCGGCATTCAATGGCGCGTACAACGGACCCCCTAGTGAGATCATCAGTTTTGTTACGCCTGAGGGAGGTAGGTTTATAAGGTTTTTTTTCTTTTTTAGTCAGCGGCTGTAGCACGTTGATTTTTTTAAAAGCTTTCATAGAGGGAACTGTAACTGTTACTACAGAAGTTTTATCGTCCCGAAATCGAAGAGAGAAGGAGTACAGGATTAGGTAATTTTAATACAATGTACCTAAGTCCACCTCTGTGGCTAACTCTCAACCTGGAGGCGCTGGGTTCAAATCCCGGCCTGGGCGGAAATTTCTGACCAAAATTTTACGTTCCTGGATAGGCATGGATATTTTTGTTTTTATTTGTTTATTGTATACTTTAGGTACTAAAAATTAACCTCAGTAGCCCGTTCCACGAAAGTATGGACTAGTAAATTTACAAGAAGTATGTTGTTGT
>NW_007380683.1:0-7262 GCF_000475195.1 Diaphorina citri
TAGGAATGTTCTCGGGATGAACTAGCGGGATTCCGGAGCGAAGCGACGGAATTCAGCTAGTGTTACATAAGTAAGTAAATGTTGATACGTAGGTTGGTACCTACTTGCCTATAATCATTATTACTTACCCACTAGACTAAGATTTCTGTGAGAGATAACATAAGGTTTTAGGTAAGTATAGTAGTTACTTACCGTAGAATCAGTTGTAGGTTCTTACCTGGACTTGAATGAGGTCTGAGAGATCTATGAGGCTCAGTTTGTGAGGTTGGAACGTTATGAGGACGAGAAACCACAGACCAAGTCGAGAATTTGAGCCAGAAACCACACACTGTTCAAGTGTCACTAAAAGCCTTGCCAGTTTTACCGTGATGTTGTAGCTGCACCGCACCGAGAGGAGTTGATGGTCTCTGGTCAATATTGCTTGGCCCGTCCCGATCAACTATCATGAGGACCTGTGCTTTTCCTTTGAAGCATGGATAAATCCTTTGTAACTTCCAGCTAGCCATATGGTTTGGCTGGCCCTATCCCTATTTCAGGGGTCAACTAAAGTTTAACCCTTGTATTAGGCAATTTGATTGGTCGATTTCAAACTTTTTAACCAATCAGATTGCTTATCCAAGAGTTTAACTTGACCCAAGTTTAAATTCTGTGGACCTGGCCATCAATTGTTGCACGTTGGTGAAATTCTCTTTATTCTTTCAATCAGCTTGAGCTACGAACATTTCCACCGAGATTCATTGGATCTAAGTAATATCTCTTTGTTTGGATATCAAGGGCGTTACAACATACCTAGAGGTTACTTACTTGGCACGTATCCTTATGTATAGTGCTAGTATAGTAAGTTACTTAGTGCTGGTATTGTTCCACCATACTTGCCAGAGTCTTACTTAGTCACTCGGAGGTTTCATGGAGAAACTCGATCATCAATGGTGCAGTGGTTAGCACGGTGGACTTTCAATCTGGAGGTTGGTCGTTCGAGTCCAAGTCAAGTTATGAAATTTAGCGTAGTATATTAAGCGGGGAACGACATTTGTGGCAAGCATTTATGCTTACAATGAAAAATTCCTAGTGACTTGGAGGTTTCATGAATAAACTCGATTTACTGAATGGTGTAGGTAGAGACGCTCACCTGGTAATCAGGCGAGCGTGGGTTCGATCTCGGCCGAGGTATGGAATCTTATCTTCAACAGTTTACACTTATGTATTTGAGGATTTGACCACAATAATAGTAGGTACTTAGGTTCCTATTTACTTATACATACATCGTAGCAATAGCGGCCTACTGCTGGGATAAAAGGACGCTTTAGTGATGCGCCTGAACAGGTCCGCAGTAGTACCTACCTACATATATGTAAGTACCAGTAGAGTCCACGGATAACATACATCACAGCGGTCAGCCGTTCCAGTAGCGAGGCATAGCACAGCCTCCAGCGAGCACTCAAACCGTCTGACTACAGTCTGACAGACCGCGGTCTCACAGACCCAGGTCTGTCACACAGTGGGAACATGTTTGGCGGAAAACGCTCAAGACCCAGGTGTCCGAGACGGTCTAACTAACAGACCTAGGTGTCTAGATTTTTCCGTCGCTCACGCTCAGACTGACAGACCCAGGTCTGTGAGACCGCGGTCTGTGAACGACCCTGCTCAGTGCCAGTGTATGCTTGGGATAATGGCTTTTTCCTTACATTCTGGTACAGTGGGATTCTGGTATTTGTTTGGCGGAAAACGCTTAAGACCCAGGTGTCCGAAACGGTCTAACTAACAGACCTAGGTGTCTAGATTTTTCCGTCCCTCAGACTATCTAACAGACCCAGGTCTGTGAACGACCCTGCTCAGTGCCAGTGTATGCTTGGGATAATGGCTTTTTCCTTACATTCTGGTACAGTGGGATTCTGGTATTTTTGGTGTAACATTACCTTTATGATACCTAGTCTGTGTGCTCATCAGGTATATCTGATGGTGGACCTGGCAGGTGGACCTTTGTGGCTGTAACCGTCAGGTCTACCATCTACCAGATAGTGTGTGTGTGTGCTCATCAGGTATCAGGTTGATCTGATCAGTTGTACCTGATTGTGAGTGGCTAGCTTAAGTAGTGGCTGTTTGGAAGATTCATAAGGCCAGTCACTCACACAGACCTAGGTTTATCATACAGTAGGAATGTGTGTGATAGGGAAAGCCTTTGACCAACCAAAGGTGTCTCAGTCCCAACTGGTCAGAAGTCAGAAGCTGTTTCCACTACACACATTCCAACTGTCAGACCTAGAGGTCTGTGATAAAAACAAAAGCCTGAGTAGCAGTCAGGGAGGACAGGCATAAGGCATTCCCTCCATGGTAGCTGAAAAGGTCCACCTGTCAGGTCTACCTGATACCTGATGAGTACACACACTATCAGGTAGACCTGACTGGCAGACCTGATCAGGTGTAGTGTGTGGCTGGCATAACAGGTGAACAGGTGTCTTGAACCACAAATTCTTTTTGGAATCTTAGTACCTATATGTAAGTACCAGTAGAGTCCACGGATAACATACATCACAGCGGTCAGCCGTTCCAGTAGCGAGGCATAGCACAGCCTCAAGCGACGAGGTGAAAATTAATTACTTCACTGTGTTATGTCAGAGCATTTCACAATTTCGTCACATTCTTTACAAGAGAGTTCTCTACTGCCAGAAGAGAAGGTATCTACTTATGCCCAATCTTACCAGAGAGAGTTTTCACTTTTCAGTTAATCCGCCAGCCTATTTAGTATTTAGCTCGGAGGGTAGAGCACCTGCCTTGTCAGTGCAAGGTCGTGGATTCGTTTCCCGACCGGGGAGAACTTTGCCCTAAACGGATTGGTAAGGTTCGTTCTCGGAACGAAACTTGCTGGCTTTCTTCTGTCCTACCCTCCTGCCTTTGACTTTTTATTCCCGAGTCGGAGATTAAAGTTAGGAGAACATCAAATTAATGTGGGTCGATTACGATCCTACTAGGTATTCTTTGTGCTCAAATTCTCAAACAATGTTGTGTATAAAATTGAATACCTCGGCGGGGATTGAACCCACGCCCTCCTGATTACCAGGTGAGCGTCTTGACCAGTATACCACCGAGGTTGGATGAACGTCACTGTATAACTGCTAAGGATTTTCTTGCTATCGCCGCTGGCGCTGGCTACAGTTGAGAAAATTTGGACCGATTGCAATACTTTCATTACTAGTATAGCTCCGCTATACTGTAGTAATCATCATCATTGACTAAAGGCATTGCCTTGTCGGTGTAGCCACTGTTCACGATGCATTGCCAAATTCTTCATTTCACCATAAGATTTAGGGAGGGGTCAATCCAAATCTTCGTTGTAAACAGGGTGTTCTAAAAAAAAGGGGGGTACTTGTTATAACATTAAGCCCGGGACGAACGTTCTTTGGACCATTTTAGGAGGGGTCAACTCTCTGTCGAAAAAAAAAGCTGTCCGAAGACACCGAAGCGTCCTCAACGGAGCCTTGATTATAGCTCCGACCATAGTATCGACACTATCGACCCTCGCAGAAAATCAATAACTTGAGCTGAGTATTTTTTTCTGCGACGGTCGATAGTCTCGGCAAGGGTCAATGGCCCATGGTTTATGGTCGCCGTTGTGGCCGCGCTCTTATTGCCCTGGCTAGAAAACCTCAGTCGGTTTATAGCCTCATCTGGTGCCTGCTATATAGTATCTGGTGAAAATAATGGCACACATTTCTAAACACCTTGTATGTATTCCTTTGTGTACATATTTATTAAACACCCTGTATATATATATTTCTTTGTGTATCTGATTCGTACACAACCTCCTAGTGTACAATATTTCTTGTTTACTTCTCATTCTAACGTCACAGAGGTACCTATTTGATTTAGTCTTTGTAATCCTAGGTACCTCATTTGATTAGTCTTTGTAATCCTAGGTACCTCATTTGATTAGTCTTTGTAATCCTAGGTACCTCATTTGATTAGTCTTTGTAATTCTATAGGTACCTCATTTGATTAGTCTTTGTAATCCTAGGTACCTCATTTGATTAGTCTTTGTAATCCTAGGTACCTCATTTATTTAGTCTTTTTTTGGGGGAAAACAAGTTTTTTCCAATTTCAGGTAAAGTATAAACACAGATTGGAAATCAGTATAAAAAATGTTGGAAATTACAGTCACAGAAAGTAAACAACATCTGTACAGACTAATCTGTAGTACATTAGGTCTTAGATTTCCAATTTTCCCGATATACCCACACACACATTCAATATGTTATCACTGCACTGCAGTGAGTATGTACTACGTAGTGAGTACATTCCAAAGTGTTTCACCGCAGACAGGTAACAGATACCTATCTATCTTTCTTCCTATCTATCTTAATTATAAACAGGAATTCACTACTTAGATATTTATTATTAGTTAATAACCACTATGTATGTAGATAATATATTAATAACCACTACTTATGTAGATATATTTATAATAGACAACAATAGGTAATCATAGACTTTATAGATAGGTACTTAACCTAACCAGTTTTTCCTTTCCTGAAAAGAATTTCCACGCATGTGATGAATTTCCAACGGAGAAAAAAAAAATAAGAAATCGATTATGGCCCAGGAAAAGTGATGTGAGTTATGTGTCGAAACAAATTAACATAGAGTGCTACAAGGTACTTACCTACCTAAATAGAACTTACATAAATTGGACTACTTAAGTAACTATACTTAGGTAGAAAGATTAGAGACTCGTATAAGCTCAACCCGACTTTTAGGGCTCTTTGCCCCCACTCCTAAACCTCGGAGTAGGCTTTTTGTGAACGAATTTTAATAGAAGACCTTTTAGGGAGATGTCTCCAAAGACTGGTAGGCAACAAAGGACCTGTGCGATTACAAGAAATAAAGTAAATCTAGCCATCCTGAGAAGACTTTTTCTGTGGAATGTCTGAATTTGCTGGATGCCCAGTAATCGACTTGAGTTAGGCGGGAGCGAACTAGCAATCTCCCATTTGTACTTTCCTTATCCTATATCAAGGGAATTAATGTATGTGCGTCAACTTTTACGTCATTGCTTGAGCAGTAAATTGTACGAGATAGGGTCTAGGGAATACCTTTACAATTCAGTTTAAGCAATTCTACAAGGAGCACTTACTTACTTAAACGTAGAAGTGACAGCCTACCTACGTATTCTGAACTCTATAATTCTTTACTCATTGTACTGAGCCAAGTGCTGAGGTAGGTTTTATTGTTTCATAGAGCGACCAGAAATTAAAAACCTAACGATACCACAAAGAACGACAGAATTAAAACATGGCAGTGGTATCTGAATTATAGGTAGGTATGTTAGGAGGTTGAAAATCAAGGTAATTATGCAGAAGTCACGTCCGTGGAAAAGAAAAGCTCCTTTTTGTATTTAACCTAACCCTATAATAACACTACAATGGTACAATTCTATTCTATTCTATTCTATTCTAATTCAAGTACTATTCTTATTTCTATTGCATATTCTCGAGAGTCGAACCGGTAAGTAGGTGGCGGAAACTCAGTAGGTTGACTTCGCTCACGTTGTATTGTGACCAATTTCACGAATCGACCCTCTTTGAACCACTTGCACAATTTGCCCCCTTAAGGTAAGTAATTTTCTTAACTGTAGCCAGCGCCAGCGGCGATAGCAAGAAAATCCTTAGCAGTTATACAGTGACGTTCATCCAACCTCGGTGGTGTAGTGGTCAAGACGCTCACCTGGTAATCAGGAGGGCGTGGGTTCAATCCCCACCGAGGTATTCAATTTTATACACAACATTGTTTGAGAATTTGAGCACAAAGAATACCTAGTAGATCGTAATCGACCCACATTAATTTGATGTTCTCCTAACTTTAATCTCCGACTCGGGAATAAAAAGTCAAAGGGAGGAGGGTAGGATAGAAGAAAGCCAGCAAGTTTCGTTCCGAGAACGAACCTTACCAATCCGTTTAGGGCAAAGTTCTCCCCGGTCGGGAAACGAATCCACGACCTCGCACTGACAAGGCAGGTGCTCTACCCTCCAAGCTAAATACTAAATAGGCTGGCGGATTAACTGAAAAGTGAAAACTCTCTCTGGTAAGATTAGGCATAAGTAGATACCTTCTCTTCTGGCAGTAGAGAACTCTCTTGTAAAGAATGTGACGAAATTGTGAAATGCTCTGACATAACACAGTTTACATAATAACACTGATCACTGCTCTAATTGTGAAAACTCCTTCTTGCGTTTACTTAACCTAACCCTATAATAACACTGGTCACTGCTTGTTTGTGCCAGTTCCTTTGGTAGCAATATTCCAAAAAGAATTTGTGGTTCAAGACACCTGTTCACCTGTTATGCCAGCCACACACTACACCTGATCAGGTCTGCCAGTCAGGTCTTCTACCTGATAGTGTGTGTACTCATCAGGTATCAGGTAGACCTGACAGGTGGACCTTTTCAGCTACCATGGAGGGAATGCCTTATGCCTGTCCTCCCTGACTGCTAAGTACTCAGGCTTTTGTTTTTATCACAGACCTCTAGGTTTGACAGTTGGAATGTGTGTAGTGGAAACAGCTTCTGACTTCTGACCAGTTGGGACTGAGACACCTTTGGTGGGTAGAATAGTTTGGCAGCAAATGGATGGTAAAACCCATGGCTAAAAATCTTAGGTTGGTACTTGTGCAGAAGTCACATCCGTGGAATATTGCTAGGTAAGTACCAAAGGAACTGGCACAAACAAGCAGTGACCACTGAGCCACTGACCAGTGTTATTATAGGGTTAGGTTAAACGCAAGAAGGAGTTTTCACAATTAGAGCAGTGATTAGTGTTATTATAGGGTTATGTTAGCACAGACCTCTAGGTCTGACAGTTAGAATGTGTGTAGTGGAAACACCTTCTGACTTCTGACCAGTTGGGACTAAGGCACCTTTGGTTGGTCAAAGGCTTTTCCTATCACACACATTCCTACTGTATGATAAACCTAGGTCTGTGTGAGTGACTGGCCTTATGAATCTTCCAAACAGCTACTTCTTAGGCCAGTCACTCACAATCAGGTACAACTGATCAGATCAACCTGATGAGCACACACATAAGTACTATCTGGTAGATGGTAGAGCTGACAGTTACAGCTGCAAAGGTCCACTTGCCAGGTCCACCATCAGATATACCTGATGAGCACACAGACTAGGTATCGTAAAGGTAATGTTACACCAAGCGCGCATTGTTTGCAAACAGTGTTTGCAAACATTTGCAATCATTTTTCCATAAACATTGGCTATGTT
>NW_007380683.1:7623-20588 GCF_000475195.1 Diaphorina citri
ATGAGTCAAGGGAAGAATGATTTGGAAGTAAAGGACTAGACATAGAAGAATCTTCTACATTAATTTCAGTTCTTGAATCAGGATTATTAGGAATATCTGGTCTAATATTGGTTTGTGGAATGACAAAATATCCTGATTTAGCTACAAAATTGTTACTATTTTTTGTAGAAGTAGGGATAGTAGGTTCATCTGGAGAAAAGGAAAAATTATCGAAAAGTTTCATTTGATTTAAGTACTTACATGTCTTTTTACTTTACCACGGTTTTCTATTTGAACTAAATATGTAAGTACTTAACTGGTCCAAGAGATTTAAGAACTATAGCTCTTACCCAACAAGGTTTATTATCTTGAAAATATTTAACTACTTCGTCATTAACCGAAAATGTCACATTTCTACCCCCTCTATAATCCCATCCTCGTCGCCATTTATAATAATTTGAAGACAAATCTGATGCAAAAATGAGAGCAAATTAAGGAGCGCGGTAGCGCTCCGCCCCGCCAAGTCAAGAAAGTTTGACCGCGCTACTAGAGATATTATACGCTTTAGGATTCCAAAATCAAATCCCAATGGAGAATGAATCTTCGAATGGTCAAATCGGACTGGCTGAAGTGTCCAACCAGTCCGAAAATATTACAATACCATTGACTAATTTGGCTAAATTTTATTCCAACCATTCAGACTGCTCCATTTCTGGCTATATGCACACCTATTGTATTCATCAAAGTGAAAGGGTTTTTCATTCTACATTTCAGGCAAGAAATATGTACATGGGTAGGTATATACATGGGAACCTAAGTAGCCATATAGATACCTTGGTAGGTAGGCCTAGCTGTCTTATAGGGAAGAAAAATATTTGAAGGAAAATAAAGTGAAGGCAGACGACCTACATACATGCTTAGAATATTTTCTTTTGTCCATGTTGCAAGTAGAAGAAAGACATTGTGTGAGAAGCAATATCTAGGTAGGTATATAGGTACCCACTTATACTTACATACCTACAGTTCATTGAACTCATCCCAAATATGTAGGTACCTACCTACCTAGGTAATAGGTAATGTACTCAATACATACCTAGGTATTTACTTAGATATCTATAGCAGCATAGTTAATAGAATAAATATGTACCCATGTATCTTCAATTCTTCATGTACTTAGGAATGTTCTCGGGATGAACTAGCGGGATTCCGGAGCGAAGCGACGGAATTCAGCTAGTGTTACATAAGTAAGTAAATGTTGATACGGAATGTTCTCGGGATGAACTAGCGGGATTCCGGAGCGAAGCGACGGAATTCAGCTAGTGTTACATAAGTAAGTAAATGTTGATACTTTATTTTAGGATTCCAAAATCAAATCCCAATGGAGAATGAATCTTCGAATGGTCAAATCAGACTGGCTGAAGTGTCCAACCAGTCCGAAAATATTACAATACCATTGACTAATTTGGCTAAATTTTAATCCAACCATTCAGACTGCTCCATTTCTGACTATATGCACACCTATTGTATTCATCAAAGTGAAAGGGTTTTTCATTCTACATTTCAGGCAAGAAATATATACATGGGTAGGTACATACATAGCAACCTAAGTAGCCATCCAGATACCTTGGTAGGTAGGCCTAGCTGTCTTATAGGGAAAAAAATATTTGAATGAAAATAAAGTGAAGGTAGACGACCTACATACATGCTTAGAATATTTTCTTTTGTCCATGTTGCTAGTAGAAGAAAGACATTGTGTGAGAAGCAATATCTAGGTAGGTATATAGGTCCCTATAAATACCTATAGTTCATTGAACTCATCCCAAATATGTAGGTACCTACTTACCTACCTAGGTAATAGGTAATGTACTCAATACATACCTAAGTAAGTATCTTTTTCTACGTTTCTATTGAAAATTAAAAAAGGTTCTCTAATTTTATTTATTAAGATATTACACTAAATTTTATGTCTTGACTTAAACTCAAACCACCAACCTCCAGGTTCAAATTTCACTGCACTGGGGAAGATCTTATCCGATTCTACCTACTCAAGTAAGCAAAGAGTACCTACCTACCTACTCAGAGAGCTTTAATACTTACAGTCTAGGAGGCAACTTATATTTGAGAGCCCTCATATTTCGACAGAAATGTTACATGAGTAAATATTGATACGTAGGTTGGTACCTACTTACCTATAATCATTATTACTTACCCACTAGACTAAGATTTCTGAGAGATAACATAAGGTTTTAGGTAAGTATATCTGAGAGATAACATAAGGTTTTAGGTAAGTATAGTAGTTACTTACCGTAGAATTAGTTCTAGGTTCTTACCTAGACTTGAATGAGGTCTGAGAGATCTATGAGGCTCAGTTTGTGAAGTTGGAACGTTATGAGGACGAGAAACCACAGACCAAGTCGAGAATTTGAGCCCGAAACCACACACTGTTCAAGTCTGACTAAAAGCCTCGCCAGTTTTACTGTGATGTTGTAGCTGCACCGCACCGAGAGGAGTTGATGGTCTCTGGTCAATATTATATACTTGGCCCGTCCCGATCAACTATCATGAGGACCTGTGCTTTTCCTTTGAAGCATGGATAAATCCTTTGTAACTTCCAGCTAGCCAGGCTGGTTAGGGATATGGTTTGGCTGGCCCTATCCCTATTTCAGGGGTCAACTAAAGTTTAACCCTTGTATTAGGCAATTTGATTGGTCGATTTCAAACTAGAGATAACATAAGGTTTTAGGTAAGTATAGTATAGTTACTTACTTACCGTAGAATTAGTTCTAGGTTCTTACCTAGACTTGAATGAGGTCTGAGAGATCTATGAGGCTCAGTTTGTGAGGTTGGAACGTTATGAGGACGAGAAACCACAGACCAAGTCGAGAATTTGAGCCAGAAACCACACACTGTTCAAGTCTCCCTAAAAGCCTCGCCAGTTTTACTGTGATGTTGTGGCTGCACCGCACCGAGGGAAGTTGATGGTCTTTGGTCAATATTACTTGGCCCGTCCCGATCAACTATCATGAGGACCTGTGCTTTTCCTTTGAAGCATGGATAAATCCTTTGTAACTTCCAGCTAGCCAGCTTTTCAGGGAAGGAAAAACTGGTTAGGTTAAGTACCTGTCTATGAAGTCTATGATTACCTATTGTTGTCTATTATAAACATAATATCTACATAAGTAGGGGTTATTAATATATTATCTACATACATAGTGGTTATTAACTATTAGTAATATATCTAAGTAGTGAATTCCTGTTTATAATTAAGATAGATAGGAAGATAGATAGATAGGTATCTGTTACCTGTTTGCGGTGAAACACTTTGGAATGTACTCACTACTTACGTAGTACATACTAACTGCAGTGCAGTGATAACATACTCATTGTGTGTGGGTATATCGGGAAAATTGGAAATCTATTTAAGACCTAATGTACTACAGATTAGTCTGTACAGATGGTGTTTACTTTCTGTGACTGTAATTTCTAACATTTTTTATACTGATTTCCTATCTGTGTTTATACTTTACCTGAAATTGGAAAAAACTTGTTTCCCCCCAAAAATTGAACTTCTATAAATATATTTTCCATAAGGTTATATCGTCCCGAAATCAAAGAGAGAATAAAATCCATCCAGGATAAAATCCATCTAAAGTATGTATATTTAGATTTTCCTTTTTGAAACATTCAGAAAAGACTGTTGGAGCTGTCCCCATTTTTTTTACTCCATTGTTTTGCGTTTATTTGATCGCCAAGTAGCAGGCAAAACAAGCATTAGCGGTCTCACGTGTTGTAAAATCATATGTTGTATTGTATATAGTCTCACATGTTGTAAAATCATATGTTCTATTGTATAGTCTCACATGTTGTAAAATCATATATTATGTTGTATTGTATAGTCTCACATGTTGTAAAATCATATTAGTCTACTCCTGGAAAAAGGGATTCTTTAGTCATAGTCCCATTCGTTGTGGCTTTTGGACAGAGATTTCTCGCGAGGCAAGTACTCAAGTAAGTAAGTAAGTTGGTACTTGAGCAAATTCCTAAGAGTACAAGTATTTACTTACCGACCCGACTGACTGCCAATGGACTCTTTACACCGACAGCTCAGAGGCCTTGTTGATATAACGCTCAGGTTATTATAATATGAACACTGTGGAAATTCATTTTCCATGGTACGCGGTGCGAAGTAATGAGATTGTTTGATTTACCGAGTGCCCAGTACCTACCAGGACCGTTACCAGGGGGTGGCCGATTCGGTCGCCTTCGTCCCGGGCTACTAAAGAAGACCCGAAACCTGCAGTTTTTTTTTCTTTTTTGTTTTTGTTTTTTGTTTTTTTTTTTTTTTTTTTTTTAAAAAAGATCCCAAACCTGCAGTTTTTTTTTTTTTTTTTTCTTTGTAAAAAAAGCGAGGAGGAGCATATCGTTCGAGTGAGCCCCACTTTAAGGGCAACCGCTCACCCTCAGACCGTCTGACTACAGTCTGACAGACCGCGGTCTCACAGACCTGAGGTCTGTCACACAGTGGGAACATGTTTGGCGGAAAACGCTTAAGACCCAGGTGTCCGAGACGGTCTAACTAACAGACCTAGGTGTCTAGATTTTTCCGTCGCTCAGAATATCTAACAGACCCAGGTCTGTGAGACGGTCTGTGAACGACCCTGCTCAGTGCCAGTGTATGCTTGGGATAATGGCTTTTTCCTTACATTCTGGACCAGTGGGATTCTGGTATTTAAACTACCAGTAGGTAAGTAAGTAGGTACTTATAGAGAGTAGAGTTTACGGATAACACACATCACAGCGGTCAGCCGTTCCAGTAGCGAGGCATAGCACAGCCTCCAGCGACGAGGTGAAAATTAATTACTTTACTGTGTTATGTCAGAGCATTTCACAATTTCGTCACATTCTTTACAAGAGAGTTCTCTACTGCCAGAAGAGAAGGTATCTACTTATGCCCAATCTTAACAAAGAGAGTTTTTCACTTTTCAGTTAATCCGCCAGCCTATTTAGTCTGTAGCTTGGAGGGTAGAGCACCTGCCTTGTCAGTGCAAGGTCGTGGATTCGTTTCCCGGCCGGGGAGAACTTCGCCCTAAACGGATTGGTAAGGTTCGTTCTCGGAACGAAACTGTCCTACCCTCCTCCCTCTGACTTTTTATTCCCGAGTCGGAGATTAAAGTTATTAGGAGAACATCAAATTAATGTGGGTCGATTACGATCCTACTAGGGATCCTTTGTGCTCAAATTCTCAAACAATGTTGTGTATAAAATGGAATACCTCGGCGGGGTTTGAACCCACGCCCTCCTGATTACCAGGTGAGCGTCTTGACCAGTATACCACCGAGGTTGGATGAACGTCACTGTGTAACTGCTAAGGATTTTCTTGCTATCGCCGCTGGCGCTGGCTACAGTTAAGAAAATTACTTACCTTTTTCCTTTTCCTTATTTTCCTTATCACATTTACGTTCCCAATGTCTCTACCACTACCTATCTTTACCTGTTGTATCTTATTTCATTGTCATTCCCCACTACCACTATTAATTTACATTTACCCTTTTTTTTCTAGTTAAGCAAGGTCTTTTTACTGAACTGTTAGTTGTATGTATTATTCTTTAACCCATCAAATATACGAGACCTTGTTTAGACTGCTGGGGTAAAGGGACTTTTCAGTCCTATTCGGGCAGGATAAACAAGGTATAGGTATTCTATTCTATTCTATTCTATTCTACCTTAAGGGGGCAAATTGTGCAAGTGGTTCAAAGAGGGTCGATTCATGAAATCGGTCACAATACAGCGTGAGCGAAGTCAACCTACTGAGTTTCGGCCACCTACTTACCGGTTCGACTCTCGAGAATATGCAATAGAAATAAGAATAGTACTTGGATTAGAATAGAATAGAATAGAATAGAATAGAATAGAATAGAATAGAATAGAATAGAATAGAATAGAATAGAATAGAATAGAATGGTACCATTGTCAATTTATTGTACCGTTGCGTTGTTGTCTACTGTCATGTTTTAATTCTGTCGTTCTTTGTGGTATCGTTAGGTTTTTTAATTTCTGGTCGCTCTAATGAAACAATAAAACCTACCTCAGTACTTGGCTCAGTAAGTACAATGAGTGAAGAATTAGAGTTCAGAATACGTACGTAGGCTGTCACTTCTACGTTTAAGTAAGTACTCCTTGTAGAATTGCTTTTTTTTAAAGAGGTTTGATTAGAGGAAACTGTAACTGCTATGGTCTTATCGTCCCGAAAATCGAAGAGAGAAGGAAGACAGGACAGGAGAAAGCCAGCCGTTCCGAGAACGAACATTATCCCATCAGGATAAAATCAAAGAGAGAAGGAAGACAGGATAGGAGAAAGCCAGCCGTTCCGAGAACAAACATTATCCCATCAGGATAAAATCCGCCCGGGCGGGAATCGAGGATAGGAGAAAGCCAGCCGTTCCGAGAACGAACATTATCCCATCAGGATAAAATCCGCCTCGGGCGGGAATCGAGCCCAGTGGCCTAGCGCTTACAAGGCAGACGCACTACCAACTAAGCTAGCTAGGCTGGCTGAACCTTAACTTAATTTATGCCGTAGGACGAAAGCCAGCCGTTCCGAGAACGAACATTATCCCATCAGGATAAAATCCGCCCCGGGCGGGAATCGAACCCGGGTCTAGCGCGAGCCGTTCCGAGAACGAACATTATCCCATGAGGATAAAATCCGCCCCGGGCGGGAATCGAACTCGCGGCCTAGCGCTTACAGGATAAAATCCGCCCCGGGCGGGAATCGAACCCGCGGCCTAGCGCTTATAACCCGTTCCGAGAACGAACATTATCCCATCAGGATAAAATCCGCCCCGGGCGGGAATCGAACCCGCGGCCTAGGTGTTCCGAGAACGAACATTATCCCATCAGGATAAAATCCGCCCCGGGCGGGAATCGAACCCGCGGCCTAGCGCTTCCATCGAGAACGAACATTATCCCATCAGGATAAAATCCGCCCCGGGCGGGAATCGAACCCGCGGCCTAGCGCTTACAAGGTAGAAGTCTTATCGTCCCGAAATCGAAGAGAGAAGGAAGACAGGATAGGAGGAAAGCCAGCCGTTCCGAGAACGAACATTATCCCCGCCCCGGGCGGGAATCGAACCCGCGGCCTAGCGCTTACAAGGCAGACGCACTACCAACTAAGCTAACTAGGCTGGCGTAGAATTGCTTAAACTGAATATTGTAAAGGTATTCCCTATCTCGTACAATTTACTGCTTAAAAGCAATGACGTAAAACTGGACGCACATACATGAATTCCCTTGATATAGGATAAGGAAAGTACAAATGGGAGATTGCTAGTTCGCTCCCGCCTAACTGAAGTCGATTACTGGGCATCCAGCAAATCCAGACATTCCACAGAAAAAGTGTTCTCAGGATGGCTAGATTTACTTTATTTCTTGTAATCGCACAGGTCCTTTGTCGCCTACCAGTCTTTGGAGACATCTCCCTAAAAGGTCTTCAATTAAAATTCGTACTCAAAAAGCCTACTCCGAGGTTTAGGTGTAGGGGCAAAGAGCCCTAAAAGTCGGGTTGAGCTTATACGAGTCTCTAATCTTTCTACCTAAGTATAGTTACTTACAGTAGTTCAATTTATGTAAGTTCTATTTAAGTAGGTAAGTACCTTGTAGCACTCTATGTTAATTTGTTTCGACACATAACTCACACTTTTCCTGGGCCATAATCGATTCCTTAATTTTTTTTTCTCCGTTGGAAATTCATCACATGCGTGGAAATTCTTTTCAGGGAAGGAAAAACTGGTTAGGTTAAGTACCTATATCTATGAAGTCTATGATTACCTATTGTTGTCTATTATAAACATATCTACATAAGTAAGGGTTCTTAATATATTATCTACATACATAGTGGTTATTAACTATTATTAAATATCTAAGTACCTAGTGAATTCCTGTTTATAATTAGGATAGATAGGAAGATAGATAAATAGGTATCTGTTACCTGTCTGCGGTGAAACACTTTGGAATGTACTCACTGCAGTGATAACATATTGATTGTGTGTGGGTATATCGGGAAAATTGGAAATCTATTTAAGACCTAATGTACTACAGATTAGTCTGTACAGATGTTGTTTACTTTCTGTGACTGTAATTTCTAACATTTTTTATACTGATTTCCCATCTGTGTTTATGCTTTACCTGAAATTGGAAAAAAACTTGTTTTCCCCCAAAAATTTAACTTCTATAAATATATTTTCCATAAGGTCATATCGTACCGAAATCAAAGAGCGGATAAAATCCATCTAAAGATTCTAAAGTATATTTAGATTTTCCTTTTTGAAACATTCAGAAAAGACTGTTGGATTAAAGGAAGCTGTCCCCATTTTTTTTACTCCATTGTTTTGCGTTTATTTGATCGCCAAGTAGCAGGCAAAACAAGCATTAGCGGTCTCACGTGTTGTAAAATCATATGTTGTATTGTATAGTCTCACATGCGTGAATGGGAGAAAGCATTAGGAGAAATTTCATTCTGAGTGCAAACAGTTGAGGACAAATTTTGCATTTTCTTTCCACAGCCAGAATTGTAAGGCGCACTACCAGTGCTACGCTTGGTTAGTAAGCGCTAGCTCGTAAGTTCGATTCCTTGATCAATCCCAATCTGAATTCCCCATAAGAGCCTCTTTACTTGTTGTATTATAGTCTCACATGTTGTAAAATCACATGTTGTATTGTATAGTCTCACATGTTTTAGAATCATAATATGTTGTATAGTATAGTCTCACATGTTGTAAAATCTTATGTTGTATTGTATAGTCTCACATGTTGTAAAATCATATGTTGTATTGTATTTGTATTGTATAGTCTCACATGTTGTAAAATCATATGTTCTATTGTATAGTCTCACATGTTGTAAAATCATATATTATGTTGTATTGTATAGTCTCACATGTTGTAAAATCTTATGTTGTATTGTATAGTCTCACATGTTGTAAAATCTCATGTTGTATTGTATAGTCTCATATGTTATAAAATCATATGTTGTATTGTATAGTCTCACATGTTATAAAATCATATGTTGTATTGTATAGTCTCACATGTTATAAAATCATATGTTGTATTGTATAGTCTTACATGTTTTAGAAGTATATGTTGTATTGTATAGTCTCACATGTTGTAAAATCTTATGTTGTATTGTATAGTCTCATATGTTGTAAAATCATATGTTGTATTGTATAGTCTCACATGTTATAAAATCATATGTTGTATTGTATAGTCTCACATTTTGTAAAATCCTTTGTCATTTTCAAAGAGAGTTGCTGCTACAGCGTTGCATTTCTTCTTTGGCCTGACCTCTGGCTTCTAGCCATAGATGTGGGTTGAATGTACACAAACATATTGAAGTTTAACCAGCCTATTTAAATACCAATACACATAATACATTCACTAACAGAAATATTTTTTTTTTTTTTTTTTTTTTTTTAAGGAGGTTTGACGATCAATGGTCAGCCTTTCTCTCCTCTGACCATTTACTGTTGGGTCTGGGGACAACAGTAGTTAGACTGTTTAATGTCTCTGAATAACTTTACTGCGGTCTTTAGTCTTTACTGACACAGGGGTCTTACACTCGATTCGCCAACAAGCTCAACGCCTCTTCATATTAACCTCACTCAGCCTGAGTAGGGCCGGGAAAAACTAGGAGCACGCGATTCCTCAGATGGTCACCCATCCAGAAGGCACTCATCATCCAAAGGAAGCTTTGCCACTAGTGATTAATTGATTATCCGGTCCAAAAAAAAAAAAAAATCCAAAAGTCAAAACTCATTAGGAAATCCCGGACTGATTTCAACTACTCGAATCGGTTTGATTCGTTCATAAAATGCTTTGTTGGACTGTTTGCTCAAATCAAAGGTCAGTTTTTATTGCCCGTGTACGTACATAACTTGGTCAGGGACTTATCGAGTCAGTCAATCAGTAGAAAACGGGATAAAATGTTCGGAGAAAGACTATAGAATCTAGAAGGTAGCTCTTTTATTCTGCAATAATGACTGGTAAAGTTGGATTTATATCGACTGACATTCCGTGTATTCGAATACCCTGAGGGCGAAGGATAACAGGATACAGACATGTTCAAGAACTGGGATAGAAAAGTTCCCTTTACCTTACCTCATTTCATGAATATTGGTTTAGTGTGGACAGAAAAGACAACACATTGCTTCTAATGGAAAATTTCATTTCAATATTTCATCGAACTTCGCAAAGTTACTGAGTCCTCCATCAAGAAAATGTCTTCATCCTCAAATGCTTGGAGCCTTTATTTTCAATTTATAAGATCATGATATCAACTAGGGCTCGAACGACCCCTCAGAGTGATGTTCGATCTCGAGTAAAAGATCGATCTTTTGAATCGATTCGAATCGAAAGGCTAAAAATCGATCCATCAGATCGATCTCAAAAAACTGTTGGCATAATAGAACTTTTTAGTCTTAGCCAACAGTACAATAAATAAGGCTCTTTTGTAAGGCCGATCTCTCAGACATGGGCTTACAGATCCCTGCCTGGTTTGGGATATGAACCCGAGATTTTCCGCTTACCAAATGATATTATGCCGCCAAAGAAGCAATTTTTTCCCCTAATTTGTAAGCACATTTTCATGCAAATGTTGCAAAATAAAATCACCTCGTCATAAGAACACTCTGTTTTCGTTGCGCAACACTCGGCAGACCACCCTGTAGGTACTATTGTGCAGTGAATGATTGGCACAGTGTTGTCAGACGTCACCTGGAATGCGACGTTGCCGGAGGCTCCTGTGTTGTGATGTTTTGTTAATGATGTTTTACGTTCTATTCTCGAGTCTCGAGTTCACTTGAGCACAGCCAGATTGCTTATTGCCTTGCCTTGTGTGTGTGTGCCTTGAGACTTGGAATACTACTTTGTGCTCTCTCTCTCTCTCTCTCTCTCTCCAAGTCTTTCTAGTTCTATCTCTCCCTTTCTCTCTCTCCCAGCTCTAGAAGAGTCTTTCTACTTTTCTAATGAACAGTTCTGTATGTCTCTCTCTCTTTCTCTCACCCAGGTCTATATGTACGCCTGTGTGTGTCTCTCTCTCTCCATCTCCTTTATATGTACGTCTGTCTCTCTGTGCCTCTCTCTCTCTCTTTCTAGTTTTAGTTTTCTAATGAACAGAAGTGCACCGTTGCCAAATGGATTCGATCGGGTTGCTCCGAGCAACAAGACGTCCAATATCAAAATCCTGCCGCTATAATGTTCTCCTAATTAAACCTCTCGGCCAAAAACCTGTCCGATTTGGCAGCGTCTGGGTCGCAGAACCCCTCTCTCTCTCTCCATTTCTCTCTCTCTTTCTCCTTTATATGTACGTCTGTCTCTGTCTCTCTCTCTCTCTCTCTCTGTCTGTGTGTCTCTTTCTCTCTCGCTCTCTCTCTCTCTCTCTCTCTCTTTGTAGTTTTCTAATGAACAGAAGTGCACCGTTGCCAAATGGATTCGATCGGGTTGCTCCGAGCAACAAGACGTCCAACATCAAAATCCTGCCGCTATAATGTTCTCCTAATTAAACCTCTCGGCCAAAAACCTGTCCGATTTGGCAGCGTCTGGGTCGCAGAACCCTTTCTAGTTCTATCTCTCCCTTTCTCTCTCTCCCAGCTCTAGAAGAGTCTTTCTACTTTTCCAATGAACAGTTCTGTATGTCTCCTCTCTCTCTTTCTCTCACCCAGGTCTATATGTACGCCTGTCTCTCTCTCTCTCCATCTCTCTGTCTCTGTCTCTCTCTCTCTCTCCATCTCCTTTATATGTACGTCTGTCTCTTTGTGCCTCTCTCTCTTTTTCTAGTTTTCTAATGAACAAAAGTGCACCGTTGCCAAATGGATTCGATCGGGTTGCTCCGAGCAACAAGACGTCCAATATCAAAATCCTGCCGCTATAATGTTCTCCTAATTAAACCTCTCGGCCAAAAACCTGTCCGATTTGGCAGCGTCTGGGTCGCAGAACCCTGGGTCAGGTTGGGTCAAACCTTAGGTCAGGTTGGGTCAAAACTTGCGTGGCTTTCTCAGCCGGCATCTGGTGCTTTGGCCGGTAGTTGCCTTTTTCACTTCTGAGTTTTAAATAAAGGAGTTTTATTTAAAAAAAAGTAAGAAACTTTTAGCCTATGGCTGGCCAATAATTTCTCTTCCCGGTAAAGTAAATAGGTACATAAGCCGCATGCCGTCCACAAGGGCTAAAAATGTCTCAGGCATTCAACTCTATACGTATGTTGTCGGTTCTCTGCTGCCAATGTCATTCAGGGAAATTGTACCAAACTAAAGGTGACACCCCGCCTCTCAGATTTTTTAAAGTTTTTTCAGACGGTTGAACTCACAGAGCGAGATGCTCGAACCCACAGGTTATGAAACAAAGTTCTGCCAGTCAATAAGAACCTTCAGGAATGGACCCATTGGAACAAGACTTAATCTTAGATTTAAGTAAAACTTTACAACTTACAAAACCTCAACGTTTACTTGAGGGCATCCTGAAAGCCTCAATAACGGCTAGGTTGTCAGGAGTGTCCACAACCAAACAGATACCCAGATCCTAACTCTGACAGTGCCAAACTTTGTCTTTTCTCTTACCTGTGAACAAACAGAAGCAAAAAAAGAAAATTAGTTGAAGTTGTAAAGTGTTTGTCTTGGTTCAAACATATTTCTCCAAGGAAAATCCGATTAGCATCTTGAGAATTCCTCATCCCAAAATTTGTTGGAATTTCTGCCCGGTTTCATTGGAAGATTTCTGGACCCGTCTCTTCCCAAGCTTTTATTTTGATCACCCCTGGATTCCACCGGAATTGAGAAATTTTTCAATTTATTCCCCACATCTCTGTGAAGGTCAATCTTCTCCCCCAAAGAGTTGCTACTTTGAGAACCCCTGACGCCACCCGAGTCGTAATTAGTTCCCCACATCTGGGCGCCTGGCGATACCCCCCCCCCCCCCCCCCCCTTTCCAAAACAACAACAAAA
>NW_007380684.1:5522-16197 GCF_000475195.1 Diaphorina citri
AAAATATTAGTATACCTACAGAAACATATTCCGTTTTCTAGTTGTGGCATTACCATTACGTAAAATAATGTAAATGCTCAAACTTCATATATTTTCAAGCCTTGACAGGGGGAAAAAACCGAAAAATAAACTCAAGAGGGATGAATTGGTAAAGAAAGAAGGGATAATAATTGCTGGTGAAAAAATCCCACAAGTCCCTTTCTATTGATCTTGTATTTTCCTAGTCGGAAAATTAGGAAAAAAGCCTAAAAGTCTCAAAACTTTTGAGAAGTTTATGCATGGGGGGGGGATGAAAAGGGAGGGAGGGATTTTTACCCTCTATTTTTCCCTAGGGATGAATAGATCTATAGTATACAGGGTGTATCAGACGGTTCCGGTATTAGGACTTCAGACACACTCCATTTGTCAAGGGTCTAGGTTTACCTTGCCCTTAGGATCAATTTAATTTGAAGAAACCATTTAGGTATACCTATTGATGAAAATTTTTATTTCCATAATTTTTTCATAATTTTTCTCGCTGGAAAATCATGAAAAACAAAGGATGAGAAGAAGAAGAAGAAGGTGGGGGAGGACAAGGAGAAGAAAGAAAGGAGAGAATTAAGATAGCGGAAGGAGAAGAAGAAGAAGAAGAAGAAGAAGGAGGAGGAGGTAGGACAAAGGATAAGATGGAAGAGACAGGAAGAGAGAAAATAACGAAGAAGAAGGCTGCGAAAATTTTAAATCAAAGTGAAGGAATATTCTTTCAAAAAAAATATAAAGAATTAAATCTTATTATTAGACTTATTAACGCATTAAGAACCCAAAGGAAGAGAAGAGGAGGAGGAGGACGAAGAGGAAGAGGAGGAAAAATCTGACAGCTTTCTTTTTAAAATTTCTCTTTTTCTTCCCTTCCGTCTCGCAATGTTGAAGATTCACAATTTCCTCAACCATGATGTCTTATCCTGTCTTTTCTTCAAGATTTCTTCTTGGGTTCGTTGATTTTTCTGGCGTTCATTTTAGTCTGAAGCCAGGTCTCTCTCTCTTTCTTTATCTCTCTCTCTCTCCCTCTCTCGATCTTTAAATCGCCCAAGGTCGAAATCAATTTAAAAATTTCAGTTTCATTTTCGAACAAAATCCTCTTTTTCTCAGCACGTGAGGGCGTGAGGCGTTCATGTTAACTGACGCGTGACGTGACGAAATAATTGAACAACAACATTCCCCAATATATTGGACTGTAAAAACCCTCTACCTCCCCCTCCTCCTTTTCCCCCCTCTTATCCCCCCAAATATACTTCTTCTCCTTCCTCCTCTCTTTCTCCTCCTCTTTCTTCTCCTTCTACTCCTCCTTCTTCTCCCTCTTCTCCTTCTCCTCCTCCTCTTTCTTCTGCTTCTACTCCTCCTTCTTCTTCCTCTTCTCCTCCTTCTCCTCCTCTTTCTTCTCCTTCTCCTCCTCCTCCTTCTCCTATTCTATGAAATTCCTAATGGGAGGATACAATTGTAATGAGAAGACACCCCCCCCCCCCCCCCCCCCTCCTTATCCTATGGGAAGGAAAGTAATGTAAGCGGGTCAAATTTTTTTAAAAAAAAGAGGTTTGATAGAGGGACCTGTTATAACTGCGGAGGTCTTATCTTCTCGAAAACGAAGGTGCATAGGAGACGAGAGAAAACCAGGCGTTCTGTGAAGTGAACGAACCTTATCTTATTAGAATAAAAGTTCACCCTGGGCGAAATTGAACCCTCAACCCACGCTTATAAGAGCTGATGCGCTACCCTGCAAGCTAGTTAAGCTGAGACTGCTGAGACTTTTCCCCCCTTGAAACAATGCCGCGCTCCGCGTCTGTTGTTATTAGCGAGGAATGGAAATATGCAAATGTCGCTTCGCTTACTCTCAATTTACCGATGTAATTGTATGGAAAATAAATTGGATATGTGTACAGGAGGAGGAAGAGAGGGGAGGAGGAGGAGGAGGAGGAGAAGAAGAAGAAGAAGAAGAGGAGGAGGAGATACATTGATGTGTTCAATTACTATAAAATACATGATTGCAGGCTCACGAATAAAGTAGAAGTTAACGAATAACGTAGAAATTCGTTTAAGAATAAAAAAACAGAATCCATTTTAACTCTTTTCTGTGTAGGAGAGAAAACGCACTTCTGGAAAATCATTATTAAGGACGGCCTTCGATCGATGCTTACAACCGTCCACACTGCCTCGACAACATACATATAGATTCACCTCGTCGATCGACGGCTGTCGACTATGTGTGGACGCAGCTTTCAATTTTCTGGAGTTTTAAAAATCCCTGTTATCAGTCTTATCCAACACAAAAGAAAGCCCAAATGAGCCAGCCTAGTTAGCTTAGTTGGTAGTGCGTCTGCCTTGTAAGCGCTAGGCCGCGGGTTCGATTCCCGCCCGGGGCGGATTTTATCCTGATAGGATAATGTTCGTTCTCGGAACGGCTGGCTTTCTCCTATCCTGTCTTCCTTCTCTCTTCGATTTCAGGACGATAAGACCATAGCAGTTACAGTTCCCTCTGTCAAACCTCTTTAAAAAAAGGTTTCCTTACCTCTCCATTTTGGTGTATGCTTCTTCAGCCACAGCAAATATATGAGGGTCCAGATCCCCCATGTTCTTCCCCCTATATGTCCAAATGGTGTTGGAACCATAGATGGGCAACTCCGTGTAAGGGTTAATGGCAACCAGTACGATACCTGGATAGAATCAACATGAGAAGAATACATGAATGCCTGGATAGAATCAACATGAGAAGAATACATGAATGCCTGGATAGAATATAAAATACATGTTGATAGAATCAACATGAGAAGAATACATGAATGCCTGGATAGAATATAAAATACATGTTGATAGAATCAACATGAGAAGAATACATGAATGCCTGGATAGAATATAAAATACATGTTGATAGAATCAACATGAGAAGAATACATGAATGCCTGGATAGAATATAAAATACATGTTGATAGAATCAACATGAGAAGAATACATGAATACCTGGATAGAATATAAAATACATGTTGATAGAATCAACATGAGAAGAATACATGAATGCCTGGATAGAATATAAAATACATGTTGATAGAATCAACATGAGAAGAATACATGAATGCCTGGATAGAATATAAAATACATGTTGATAGAATCAACATGAGAAGAATACATGAATGCCTGGATAGAATATAAAATACATGTTGATAGAATCAACAAAATATTAGTATACCTACAGAAACATATTCCGTTTTCTAGTTGTGGCATTACGTAAAATAATGTAAATGCTCAAACTTCATATATTTTCAAGCCTTGACAGGGGGAAAAACCGAAAAATAAACTCAAGAGGGATGAATTGGTAAAGAAAGAAGGGATAATAATTGCTGGTGAAAAAATCCCACAAGTCGCTTTCTATTGATCTTGTATTTTCCTAGTCGGAAAATTAGGAAAAAAGCCTAAAAGTCTCAAAACTTTTGAAAAGTTTATGCATGGGGGGGGGATGAAAAGGGAGGGAGGGATTTTTACCCTCTGTTTTTCCCTAGGGATGAATAGATCTATAGTATACAGGGTGTATCAGACGGTTCCGGTATTAGGACTTCAGGCACACTCTATTTGTCAAGGGTCTAGGTTTACCTTGCCCTTAGGATCAATTTAATTTGAAGAAACCATTTAGGTATACCTATTGATGAAAATTTTTAGGTAATAAAGTTCTGTATCTCTAGGACAAGTTTATTGCTAACAAATCTTGATCTACCCTGTTTAAACAGGCTAGGGGATATCTAGATGTTAGAACTTTTGAGATAAAGGTCTGTTTAGATAAATTCATTTGGCTGTCGAACTAACAAAACGTCTTTAAAAACCCGAGCGTCAATTTTCGGTGCATTCAGGAAACGCAAATCTGATTAACCTTTTCTTCGACAAAAGGCTGTCTTCCCCTTTTTCTCCCTCTCTCTCCTTTTCTCCCTCTCCCTTTCTTCCCTTTAAAATTCTCCCTCTTCAAAATTCCCTCTCCTATTGCCTCTCCCTCTCATCTCTCACTATTTTCCTTGTCCCTCTCCCTTCTACTATAGTTCTTCACCTCCTCTCCCTCCTTCTTTTCTTTCTCCTTTCTCCTCTCCTTTCTTCTTTTCTTTCTCCTCTTCTCTCGCTTGTTCTTTCTTTCCTCCTCGTCAAAAGTCTCTTCCCTTCTTTCCTTTAAATTCCTCTCTACCTAGTACTTACCTATCTCCTTCTCTTTCTCCTCTTTTCTCATTTCCTATCTATTCTTCTCTCTCTTTTTCCACCTTTCCTACGTTTTTATTCCTTCTTCTCTTCAGTATTTTCTCCCTTATTCTCTCTCTCTCCTATTTTTCCTCCCTCCCTTTTATAAATCTCCCTCTCTAAAATCTCCCTCGCATACTCCAATTTTCAGCCTTTTCTGATATACGTACCTCCCTCCCTCCCTATATGTATATGTACCTACCAACTTATGTATTTGCCTATGTACCTAGCTATGTACAAACCCTGTTTACCCACCTACCTATGAGTTTTCTTCCTTTTTAATTTCATTTTCTTCCTTTAAAATACCCTAATTAAGGGTTTTTCTCCTGGCTTTTCATGTTTTTCTTCAAAGTTCAGAGCTCTGAACTGAGACATGCATGTAAACTTTGTTAGTTTTGTTAGGGGGTTGTTAGACTTTCATAGAAAGGGGGATTGTTCGATATTGAACGTCGTGATGTGAAGGTAGCTATAAGTTTCCTCAGCCAGCCAAGGTAGCTGGGTAAAGCGTCTGCCTTTCAAGAACTAACTCGCGGGTTCGATTCCTACCCGGAGCTAACTTTGAACAGATAAGGGTCGTTCTCGGATCGGCTGAGCGTCTGCCTTTCAAGAACTAACTCGCGGGTTCGATTCCTACCCGGAGCTAACTTTGAACAGATAAGGGTCGTTCTCGGATCGGCTGGCTTTCTCGTAGACTGTTGAACCTTAGGGCTTGTCCACACCTAATCGACTGGCCGTCGATCGATGTCGGCTGAACCGTCCACACTGCGTCGACAGCATAGATTCACCTCGTCGATCAACGCAACGGCCGATCCACTATGTGTGGACACTCCTTTATAGAAAGGGTATGTACTACTATGTACAAAGAAATCGCGAATACGCATTGTATATCATAAATTACATTACGCATATGACTGTAAAGTTATACGCCTTTTGAGGTATTATTTGCCAGACAAAATCTTCTTGACGTAAAAAAAAAAATCTGGTGTGAACATCACACGACTTTCCTTATCCTATTGAATGATGCTTATTTGAGTGTTCTTTTACAATATCTCTAACCGTTTTGTCGCTATAGCTGAAAACCGCCAAAAAACGGTAGAAATCTGTCCAAAAGCGGTCAAAATACCGCCAAGCGCAGCAACCATCTCAACCAAACGTTTTGTGTTAAAGCAAAAGAAGGAGAAGAACATCCTTAGTTTATGTGTTTCTAAACGCATCTTAAATTACACATGAATATATACTAAAGGGGTTAAGGTAGTTTATGTACCTTACATCGCGAAAGGAGGAGGAGGTAATGGGTTAAATCTGGAAGAAAGGGAGAGGGGAAAATGGCATGGAACGTGGAGAAGAGGGGGAGAGAAAGAGGACGAGGAAGGAGGAAGGAGGAGAGAGACAAAAGCTAGTTTATGTATACAGTACATTCGCGGAAGGAGTTGAATCTAGAAAAAGAAAATGGATAAAGAGAGGATTGGAGGTGAGGACGAGAAAGAAAGAGAGAGAGAGAGAGAGGGAGAGAGAGAGAGAGAGAGAGAGAGAGAGGAGAAGGAAGGATGAGGAAGAGAAACAAAATCTAGTTTATGTACCTTGAAACGCGAAAGTTAGGAGATGAGTTACATCTTGGAAAAGGGGGGATGGATAAATATACAATTGGAGGTAGGGGAAGAAAAAGAGGGGGAGGGGAAGAGAGGAAGAGAGGAGGAGAAGAGGGAGGGAGAGAGGAGGAGAAGAGGGAGGGAGAGAGAGGAAAATGGATATAGAGAAGATTGTAGGAAGAGGAAGAGGAGGGACAAATAAATACACGCGTAGATGGGATTGGAGGTAGGGGAAGAAAGAGGGGAAGAAGAAGAGAGGAAAGGAGGGGAAAGGGAGAGAGTTAGCTGAACTAAATGAGGCTGAAATTACGAGCGTCATAAACAAGATGGGTTAAGCAACGCGAAACGGTGGCTGGGTGGCTTCGGGAGTGTGTATATTGTTGCGAATTAAATTGCCTCCCTCTCTCTCCCCTCCCCGTCCTGACTTTCTTCCCCTCTTTTCCTGTTTCCAATCCTTCCCCTCCGTCTCTTTCTCGGTAATCCAATCTGCCTAAACCTCTTCCTAGTAGGTACCTACTACATATTATTACATATCTTCAATTCACAAAACTTCACTCTAAAACGTAGGTAGAATTGTATTTTTGTGAGAATCTCACAATGTGAGATACACCGTTTCTTTGGTTCTATTCCTTTGGTTGTTCTTTCTCCTCTTCTTCTTTTTTCTCTGTCACCTGTCAGTCCATTTTTACTTTCCTTATCCTATAGGAAGGAAAGTAATGTAAGCGGGTCAAATTTTTTAAAAAGAGGTTTGATAGAGGGACCTGTTATAACTGCGGAGGTCTTATCTTCTCGAAATCGAAGGTGCATAGAAGACGAGAGAAAACCAGGCGTTCTGTGAAGTGAACGAACCTTATCTTATTAGAATAAAAGTTCACCCTGGGCGAAATTGAACCCGCAACCCACGCTTATAAGACAAACACGGTACCCTCCAAGCTAATTAAGCTGGGACTTTTCCCCCTTGAAACAATGCCGCGCTCCGCGTCTGTTGTTATTAGCGAGGAATGGAAATATGCAAATGTCGCTTCGCTTACTCTCAATTTACCGATGTAATTGTATGGAAACTAAATTGGATATGTGTACAGGAGGAGGAAGAGAGGGGAGGAGGAGGAGAAGAAGAGGAAGAGGAGGAGGAGATACATTGGTGTGTTCAATTACTATAAAATACATGATTGCAGGCTCACGAATAAAGTATAAGTTAACGAATAACGTAGAAATTCGTTTGAGAATAAAAAAACAGAATCCATTTTAACTCTTTTCTGTGTAGGAGAGAAAACGCACTTCTGGAAAATCATTATTAAGGACGGCCTTCGATCGATGCTTACAACCGTCCACACTGCCTCGACAACATATACATATAGATTCACCTCGTCGATCTACGGCTGTCAACTATGTGTGGAGTTGTGGACGCAGCTTTAAATTTTCTGGAGTTTTAAAAATCCCTGTTATCAGTCTTATCCAACACAAAAGAAAGCCCAAATGTATTAAAATTTTGTGTAAGAAATACATTGATTGATTGATTGATTCATTGATTGATTGATTGATTGATTAACAAATCAACGGGTAAAACCCATGTATAATCAACGGGTAAAACCCATACATACAAGAAACCTCAATCTTTGTAAGAGCCGTGTTTAGAAGTGTGAATGTGAAGGTTTGTTTGTGTGAGTTTAGAAGGTTTGTCTGTTTGTGAGGTGGCCTTTTGTGCTCCAGTTCAGATTACAAATTAATACAAATGAGTCATTAACCCCCGAAAAACCTACCTCCTACCTCTCTCCTCTCTCTTTTCCACCTCTTTCATCATCTCTTCTTCAATGCCCTCGTTCTCAATTCTTCTAATACATGGCGAAATCTGGAACCCTCTCTCTCCTTCTTGTAATACATTAGCCTTTCACACATACTGGAACAGGGGACAAGAGGTCACCCATCCGGGATTAAAACTTTTGCCGGCGTTGCTTCACCCCGGCGACCTTTCAAGGGGGTGGACTTCTAAAGGACAAGAGAGAGAGAGAGAGAGAGAGAGAGAGAAAGTGGAGGAAGTGGAGGAAGACCAAAGATTTCCTCTGAGATTAAAATTTCACGAAATTCTGTCTCCACCTTTTTGTGTCCAACTTTGTTTTTAACCACCTTTTCCCTCTTCCTCTTTCTTCTCCTTCTCCTCCACCTCCATCTTCTTGACCACTTGCCAATCCAGGTCGGCCACCTTTTTCTCATTCAACTTTTTGGCTTTCATCCCTTTTCTCTCTTGCTTTCATTAGAATGCTGATGGTTGAGGAGATTACAATTATTATGTGTGTTATCACCTTTCGTCCGAAACGTGCTGAAAGCCTACTTTTCATCCTCCTCCTTCTCCTCCACATCCTCTTTCACTTCTTTTTTGGCTTTCTTTCATTTACAAGAGGCCCCTTTTTACTTTCCTTATCCTATAGTGTCAAAACACATTTTGAGGTCCCTAGAGCCTAAATCCAAAGTTTCAGCCATTGGTCCGTGCATGTGTATGTATGTCTGTCTGTCTGTAAACAAAATATCTCGAGAACGGTAAGAGCTAGAGACTTGAAATTTGGTATGTAGTTCACAAATGTGCCAAGGATGCAACAAAAAACGTTTGGTTGAGATGGTTGCTGCGTTTTGCGGTATTTTGACCGCTTTTGGAGAGATTTCGACCGATTTTGGCGGTTTTCAGCTATAGCGACAAAACGGTTAGAGATATTGTAAAAGTTAGGGTAAAAGAACACTCAAATAAGCATCATTCAATAGGATAAGGAAAGTCGTGTGATGTTCACACCAGATTTTTTTATTACTGTTTATTTACCATTTATTTGAGTGTGCCAAACTCATTCATTTATCTTTCATTGAAACGCCAACAGCCAACTTGACTTAAAGTATCTTCTTCACCCTGAAATCCTCGTCCATTTTTCTCACTCTTCTTCTTTGCACTCTTCTTTCTCCTACTCTTCTTTGTTCTCACTGTCTTATCCCGCTTTCTTTCTATTTTTTCTTCCTCTTTTTCTTCATCTTCCCTATCTTCTTGTTCATTGAATTGATTTGCGTTAATATCTGTTTTGCTATTCGCTAGAGAGCTTTTAAGATACGTACGTCGTAAATCTTTCAGTGATTCCTTCACATTCTTCACAAGTTCGCTTCCCGTCTATGAAATCTATCTTTCCCTTCTTTTCGTACTTTTCTTTTACATAATTCTATTTCCTTTGTGCCTGTCATTCATATACTGTTGTTAGCATTTTGGCCAAGTTCTTCAGCTTGTTGGGAGTCATGCAGCCATGGCTTTTAGTTTTAGTACCTATCTCATCTTCACTTCCATAACTATGGACTATGGATCCATTTTTCTATGGGCCTAACCTAGGCAACTGTTTTTATCATGAGCTGTCTGCTTAGTGCGTACCTCAACATTTTTTTTTCTACACCTTTTTCAAACCAAAATTCTTTGTTCCAAATATTTTTATCTTCATGTTTGAATATAATTGGGCGATAAAATTCTTCACTATTCTAATCAAACTTGTCTGACAATTTGACAACCTCTCTCCTTGTTTTTTTTTTCGTTATTGCTATCAGCATTCGCAACACCTGTGCTTTATCTGGAATGACTACTTACCATTAGACCAATATTAGCAGACACCTGTGGCCCTAAGGAATTTGTACACAAACTGTTTTTTCTTCTTTTTTCAATGTGATCATTGTTTTTTGTTGCTGGTTTTATTTCATGTTTATTAATTGTTATTTCTTTTGTATTTTATTCACCTAAGACGGGACGTTGCAAATCGTTGAAATTTTTGATAATGTCGTTTTTTTGTGCATCAGGTCATTTGGGCTGTTGATTTTTTTTTTTTTTTTTTTTTTTTTTAGTTGAAAAAATTTAAAAAATGGTCTCCCTTCCTTTTCCTCTTTGGTGTATAAACAGATAAGGTTTGTTCTCGGAACGGCTGGCTTTCTCCTATCCTGTCGTCCTTCTCTCTTCGATGTCGGGACGATCACACCTTAGCAGTTCCCTCTGTCAAACCTCTTTAAAAAATACAATAACCGAAAAGAAAATTTCAGGTTTACCCGGTTGTCATTCAGAAAATACTTGACTTACGAAACTTTTCACCAGATAACTCATTTTCAGTCTCACAAGTTTGATAAATGATAGAAACATGCAAATAAACCCTCTCCCTCCCTATTCTTACCCACCCCAAAAAACATCATTAAAATTTGTAAAAATACCTTACAAAAATTTAAATACAAGTGTAAATTTAAATAAAAAACATGATCAGCGCAAAAGGTTGTGTGACTGAAAATAATTTTTCGAAAGAAAAAAAAAATGAAAATGAAAATAAATAAAATAAAATCCTTGTCAAAGTTGTTTCTGACACAAACATATTTAGGAAATAAAGTTGATGAGATTTCATATTGGCATCACCCATGTGAATTGGTTTTGGGGTGGGTGACAGAATGGATGGGAGGTTTCGTGGTGGATGGGGGGGTGACGTGTCAAAGTGTCACAGGTTGCGGGTATAAAAAATGAATAATCGAGGTAGGGTAGGTGTTATGGATATTGTGATGTAAATTTGTAAAATACCTCTAGATATTATTTGTAAAATATTAGGTACCTACTTGCATACCTCCCTATATTGGGGTGACTGAGAGACTGAGGTGGCTTATCGGAATGTAGAGGAAAACTTGATGTTATAATGAGTAATATGAGTAGGTTATAATGAGTAATATGAGTAACTACATATTCGTACAGAATACACCAGAAAGAGACCTTGCTGTTATTTTGGTCTGGTCACATTTTTGGAATCGATTTTTTTTTTTTTTTTTTTTTTTTTTTTTTTTTCTTCCCCCCTTTT
>NW_007380684.1:18190-20586 GCF_000475195.1 Diaphorina citri
TCCTTTTTATCATACACAAACTCCCGAGTTCCCCGAGCAAGTCTTTTCAAACAGCCTACTGCCTCTGTCCTTCCACTTTTCTCCTTACTTCTCCTCCTTCTCCTCCTCCTTTTATTCTCGTCCACTTCTACGGTGCGTTTCCCACTCTAATGTTACTCATTGTTTATCAAGCTCTTTATCAAAGGTCAATTAAAACTTCTTCAGGTATGAAACTGATGACTGGGTATTTGATAGGGTTTTCTCTCGCGATTCGACAAGGTCCCATTACGGCCATGCTCCTGCGAGGCCAACGCTCTCCGCTTTCTTTTCGGCCGAACATATCCCCGCGGACACTGTGTGAGATCAGGTTACGAGCTAAACCTTGTTCTTTTACCTTTTTCACTTCGGTTTTCGTCTTCCATTTTCTAGTGTGTCTTTTTGTCTGCTCGCTTCTTCTCCTCCTTCTCTGGTTCTTCTCTCTGTTTTCGCTCCGTTCTTCTTGTTTTTTTTAGTTTAAACACGGTCTGTTGGCTTGTTCCAAAAATGGGTAATGTTATTACCCCAACTCACTATATATACAGACGTTGTTTACGCACTGCGCGAGAAGTACAGGCGACTTCTCTCACGCTCTCATCGCCTCGCGCTAGTATCAAACAAACGGTAGGTTAGATTCTACTTCTACTTCTATCTCTTCTTCCTTTTCTCTGCTCTGTTACAATGTTTTCCTTATCGTCTTCTCCTCTCTCCTCCTCTCTGCCTCCTTTGTTCTTCTCGCTCTCCTTCTCATCTTCTCTTTCTGTCTTTTCTTGCCGCTCTCTCTCTCTCCTCTCGGGGTGTTTCCCTAGTCCTTCTTCTTCAACTATTTCTTTTTCTTCTACTACTCTATGTCTCCCTAGTTCTTCGTCTTCTTCATTTGCTTTTTATTTATTTATTTTTACAACTTAATACACAAGTTTTTCTCCGAGAGCGTTTTCCCTCATCAGCCTCTCCATCATATAGGCTTTTGCGTTGGTTAAACTTTTCTTGTTGTTTTTTATTCGATTCTGATGTTGTCTAGTGTGGGTTGAGAGTGGAGGTTTTATAGTTTTATTGTTGGTTTTATTATCCACAGGAAATATGATGATGACTCTGTTCTCGCTTTCTACTTCCAGCTTTATATTATACTTCTAGGTCGTGTTTTGGACAATGGACTCAATGGAAATCTTGTCATCATTGAGCAGTGAAATGGTCTGTGTGGTTGCCCAGGGCTCCTGATGAATGGGCAGGCAAATAAAATTGTCTTTCTGGACAAAAAATTCAAGTATTTCATGTTCATTTATGCTTGCTTTATTTTTGTGTCTTCTTGAACAGCTAGAGTTTTTAAAATATCTCGATTGATCGTTTTTGGAGACTTCGGAGCCAAATGTCCAATTTTGGATCAGTCGAGAAATGTGTATCCATTATCCAATTGTGTTACAAAAAGCTGTAAGCACTAATGGTAACAAATCCACGTCAATCCATGGAGATTAAAGAAAAGTATATTCACAGTTTTCGCCTTCCCTTTGATGAACTAATCAATACAAAAGAGAACAATATCAACAAAGCCAACAAAGTGACCAAGAATGGTGGCTAAAATCACAACATGGAGAAATGGACAGGTAAAAACTGCAATTGCAAAGAGAAAACAATACGTCTAAAAACAAATCCACAGTAAACAAATAATTCAAACAAAACAAACAAAAACAAACTAGGTACAAATAACACAATGTTGGAGAGAAACAATACCTACCTATACATGAAACAAATACATACAAAGGCGAATAATAAAAAAATAATGGGAAAAACTAATATATAAAATGGTTTTCTATTAAAAACAAAAGACAGGGGAGAAGTAGGAAGGATAAATAGGGAGGTAGAGAGACTATTGTACACTG
Organism: Diaphorina citri; assembly: GCF_000475195.1. Classification (NCBI taxonomy): domain Eukaryota; kingdom Metazoa; phylum Arthropoda; class Insecta; order Hemiptera; family Psyllidae; genus Diaphorina; species Diaphorina citri. The sequence goes on from NW_007380684.1 coordinate 20,083, forward strand.
TGTAGGAAAAAAGAGAAATGGGGAAAAGAGAAACTTAGGAAAGGGAAAAAGAGTGAGCTATTATGTAGACACATGGATAAATTTATAAATGGTGAAATTAATGAAACTGGGGCTATTGGAAAAAGGAACACAAGGAAAGATAGGCAGAAAAATACAGCGGAGATAATAGATGACTATCAAAGAACAAGAATATTAAGCATCAGAAAGAGCTAAAGAAACTAATGAAACATTAGAAGACATTAATGAAGTAGTGATTACTATTCTTTGTCAATGGACATGTACAGAGAAATTTAAAATAAAATGTAATTTTGTAAGATAGATTTTGATAAAGCTATTGTGTTCATTTTGTACATGAAGACAGTTAAAAACACAAGAAATGTATGTATGATATATGAGATACGAGTAAGTTACTCCAAGGAGTCATACAAGAAAGGTTACAACAATTCACTTTGGCAAACGCTAAACCACTGAAAAAAATTGGCAAATCAGTCACACAGTATTTCA
>NW_007380685.1:0-721 GCF_000475195.1 Diaphorina citri
TATAACATTTCAAACAACTTATCATGAGGGGCGGAGTCAAAAGCGCGCTGTAGGTCAACCAGAGCAGCAAAAACCCTTTGGCCTTTTAATCTTGTATTGATTGTAATAGCACTGTTTAAAATGAACATGTTGTCTACACAGCTTCTTTCCCTGCGAAATCCATTCTGGTTTTCCGGCAGCAGGTTTTTTGACTCCGTGTAATAGTAAATTCTTTGATATAAAATCTGAGTGAATATTTTCAATCCTGTGTTGATAAGAGCAATGCCCCTGTAATTAGAAACCAAAGTAGGATCACCTTTTTTAAATAATAGTGATAACAATATTTGGCAAGCCTCGGTAGGTATCTCTTCCCTATCCAACATAAGGTTTAAAAACTCCAGGTATACTTTTTTCCATTCACTCGACGAGTGTTTATAAAATTCATAAGGGATACCGTCTATGCCGGGAGCCTTATTATTTTTACACAAATTCAACACCTTATCAAGTTCTTCCATTGTTATCGGCTCGTCGAGTGAAGGGTTAAAGTCTCCATAGAAAGTTTGAGTCGTTTGATTTCCAAGTTCAGGAGGATATACCTCTTTAAAATACTTTTCAACCTCGACCTTGTTCAGTTTTACAACTTGTTTAGGTTTAGGACTAAATAACTTAACTGTTTTCCAAAATTCAGCTGTGTTTTTTACCTCTACAAACTTGTCAACTACCTCTTTCTTTTTCAACTCTC
>NW_007380685.1:6610-9879 GCF_000475195.1 Diaphorina citri
TGACTATACATTCTTAATTAAAACAAACAAAAAGAAAAGTATAGAAGGAAGACACAAACTTATTATAATAAATAAATTATTCCATACGTAAAAACTTTAAAAAGTTAGTTAAAAATCCGGGCATTACTATAAAACGGATAATAAGCAGTAAGATTAGTTTAACGGTTGGAAACATTGTTTCATAATGATTTATAAAAATATTGTTTATTTGTCGGCCAAATGGGCAGTTAAATTAAATTATTTAAAGATAGAAATAGTTTTGTTAATTTATGTACAGTCAGTTCAGGTGAGTTTGATGGATAATCCACTGTATCATATCATGTATTCATATTATGATAGATTATAGTAGTGATACGAGCATACCATCCTAGTATAATGTATGACCCTGGTATGAAATTATGGTTAGGAATTATCACCCGTCACCATGCGCTACCTGAAATCTAGACCGCCAGAGGTCAACAGTTGAGTCCAGTACATTATTAATAAATCACATTGGTATTTGACACACTTGGTTAACACTGTTTGGTTACATTCGTGTCAGTGTTTAAGAAAGAAGTAATTGGTGACTTCAGTCTGGGGAGAGGTATAATTGTCATACCACTGGTCCGGGTATAAGGGTAAGTGGGTAGGGCCAGGTGGAGGAAAAGGGTAGTTTTGGTGGTCCAGACAAGTAAGGTGGATAGTTATAAACTTCGTTGTGGGAAGGGAGGTGGTTTAGGGACAAACGGGAGGGTTTGAAGGGTAGAAAGTATTCCACGTCAGGATTGGGTTCGGAGGGGTTGCAGAGGTAAACAGATGTATTAGGTAATCTTGCCGACGGGTGGGTGGTACACACCGGAGAATAAAGAAGGTTACACTTAAATTATAAGTATGGGGAATGGGTAGAGAGAAATACAAAAATTATCGAGCGAGAAGTCAGAAACAGTTCGTTAACATTGTTAGAAACAAAATTAATTCTTACTCTCTTTTTATCTGATTATTATTCTACTTGAGAGTTTAATTCAAAATATTGGGCATGAAATAAGAGACAAAATAGGTACATATTTTTTAAACAAAACATACCCCCATGTACACGCCGAACCACAATCTGCCTGATTATGATTCAGCCTGCACATGAGAACAAGTTTTGTCCACATAGCTACATAGAGCATTTACATTTTCCAACTTTGTAATATCAAAGATCTCCCACAGGTTATCTGGAGTAGCCAAATCAATGCTGAATCTGGGATTCAGGATAGACCTTCTATGAGTTTCAAAGAGGGGGCAAGCACACACATAATGGAAAACTGATTGATCAAAAAGGTTACAAAATAAGCATTTTTCATTACAATGTAAAGTTAGAGTACCGTTGTGTGTCCAGAGCGAGCATTTGAGTTTGTCTCCAATCCTCAAATTAATGATTATTCTGGTTTTGTATCTTGGCAGATTCCAAGTTAGGTAAGTTTGAGGTTTGAGGGGTTGGGGGCTCAAACAAAGACTCGGTTTGGACGCACGACTTCTAGCAAGATCCTGGGTGTTAAACTTTCTATTTAACTCGTCTATTACTTTAGGTAAAATTGCTTTGACAGAGCCGGGGCCATCACGCATGCTCCACAGATCACCCCTACCCACAGAACCCAACAGCTTTCTGAAAAGTGACACCCAGTTGTACCTCCCATGAATGCTGTCCAGAGAGACAAGATCCAACTGATAGAGTCTGTTGTAACATATTTTCATAAGCCTGTCATCAGGAAGCTCAAGAATTTTAAGCCAGAGATTTACAGCGCGTTTTAGAACTGAAATTATCATTGGGTTTATCCCAAGCTCAGACCGAACCAAATAATTTGGAGTGTATGATGGTAAGCATAGTAATGATTTGTAAAAGCGCATTGTAATTTGGTCCAGTTTATCATGATAGTGAAGTGCCCAAACTTCGCATCCGTACAGTGCCGTGGCATGAACTATGGCTTTTAAAAGTTTCTCGCATGAATCAAAGGACATAATGCCTACTCTTTCAATTATTTGTTTTATTCTAGCTACGGCCGCATAGCCCTTTTTTATAGCATTTTCTTGTGCTTCCCGAAACAAGTTAGAACAACAAAAGGGTACTCCTAGGTAAAGGAATACGTTCACAATTTCCATAACTTCGTTTTGTAAGGTAAACCTCCAGTTTGACCTAATTTTCCCTTTCCTCATGAAGATCATCATTTTAGACTTTTTGGTATTTGGAGTGAGACCTTTGTCCTTACAGTACTCTTCCAAAGCGAGCAAACCCCTTCTCATATCTACAAATGATGAACTCAATATGGTCATATCGTCGGCAAAGAAAAGAGAGAGCAAGTCGTTAGTGCCATCGATATTCAAGCCCTGGAAACCTTTTTCCTTTAGAAAGTCATCAAAATCTGAGATAAACAGTGCAAAAAGTATCGGTGAGTTCGATTCTCCCTGCAATAAACCGATAGTAACGTTTATTTCTTCTGTATACTTATCCCCAAGTTTCACTTTCATGCTCGTGTTTTGGTACAAGTTTTGGAAAATTCTTATTAACTTGACACTTATGCCACGTCTGTATAACATTTCAAACAACTTATCATGAGGGGCGGAGTCAAAAGCGCGCTGTAGGTCAACCAGAGCAGCAAAAACCCTTTGGCCTTTTAATCTTGTATTGATTGTAATAGCACTGTTTAAAATGAACATGTTGTCTACACAGCTTCTTTCCCTGCGAAATCCATTCTGGTTTTCCGGCAGCAGGTTTTTTGACTCCGTGTAATAGTAAATTCTTTGATATAAAATCTGAGTGAATATTTTCAATCCTGTGTTGATAAGAGCAATGCCCCTGTAATTAGAAACCAAAGTAGGATCACCTTTTTTAAATAATAGTGATAACAATATTTGGCAAGCCTCGGTAGGTATCTCTTCCCTATCCAACATAAGGTTTAAAAACTCCAGGTATACTTTTTTCCATTCACTCGACGAGTGTTTATAAAATTCATAAGGGATACCGTCTACGCCGGGAGCCTTATTATTTTTACACAAATTCAACACCTTATCAAGTTCTTCCATTGTTATCGGCTCGTCGAGTGAAGGGTTAAAGTCTCCATAGAAAGTTTGAGTCGTTTGATTTCCAAGTTCAGGAGGATATACCTCTTTAAAATACTTTTCAACCTCGACCTTGTTCAGTTTTACAACTTGTTTAGGTTTAGGACTAAATAACTTAACTGTTTTCCAAAATTCAGCTGTGTTTTTTACCTCTACAAACTTGTCAACTACCTCTTTCTTTTTCAACTCTC
>NW_007380685.1:9921-13319 GCF_000475195.1 Diaphorina citri
AAAAAAAAAAGACGGGGGAAAAACCACTTTTTTTTTTTTTTTTTTTTTTTAAGTGCACTATCCTCAAATCTAGTTAGGCTAGCAACTCAACGTGCTGACTAAAAAAACTCAAGTAAAAGGGTATGGTGTTCCCCGAAACAAATATGTAGGTACCTACCTACAAACAATGCCAAGTTGGTTAAACCCACTATAAAGAGGGAGAGACCCATCTAAACGTTCTCATGAAACTAGTACCTATCCTACAATACGTAGCTAACGTAGTTACAGATAGTTATTATATATTATCCCACGATATCTTGACAGCAGAGCTTTACAACTTATGAAGTTCAAGGGTATTCAAGGGTTTGCAAAGGTTATCTATGAAAGATACGAGTAGAAGAAAATACAACAGTGGTCTTATTCTGCTTTGTAAAGGTTAGGTCGCGGATTTGATTCTCGCCTGGAGTGAATTTTTAAACAGATAAGGTTCGTTCTCGGAACGGCTGGCTTCCTATTATTTCGGGACAATAAAACCTTCGTTCTTATACCCACCACTCGCGCTCAGACCGTCTGACACTTCTGACAGACCTGGGTCTGAGCATTACTGAGCACCACTCGGTGGGCATTGAAGTGCCCTTTTTCAAAGCCTGGAAGGGGTCAGTGTAGTGCTGTGGGCAACATATTTGCTCTTCGTAGGTACGACTATACAAGCATACAAGTACGAGGGTCGTTTGATAAGTTCGTGGACTCGGATACTTCTTCTTGGTATGAAGCCCAAATGTAGGTGCCATTGCAAAGTAGTATGTCTTGTTTTAGGAAGGTACACCAAGTTTCATTACATTCCTATTATTAGCCTTTGATTTACAGCTATCGATTAATGACGAGTTTGATAGGCTTTTTATAATGGATAATTCTGAGGTGCAGGCAGTGATTATTTTTTTCTTTTTTTGAGGGCAAACCAGGAGTAGGTACCTTTGACTGTCAGATCTTAAGAGTCAAGTTGAACTCTGCTTAGGAAACAGAAATAGTTGTTTAAATAGTAAATACAGGAATAATTATTGTTTACATAGGTATCACACAGGAAATTCCTTTGACTTAAGTGATTTCCTGTCATCCATAGGGACTTACCTGTCTACTAGTGAGCACCAAAACTAAAAGCTGATGTCTTTGAAATACTGTCGCGACGGTATTCTAGTTGAGTTGTAGGTATATTCCTTTTGGAATTTCCCCTCGTCTGAAGCTGGTCTCCCCTCGTTTGGAGTGATGGTGCCTGTACTAAACCATAGGGAAGGAAATCTTGTATTTCGAGTCATTGGAATCGGTTGCGTATCCGAAAGAAAATTACAACTTTGGCTCCATATTCTCTTGCAATATTGTTGATATCGAAAGAGTTCCAGAGAGATCTGTTCCAAATTTCTTGCGTGTGAGTGTATCATTTCGCGGTAGGTACCTTCTTCAATTTAAATGCAAAATCACCATACGAAAGTTTCCAAAGAAGATGTCACCGGATGACCTTCAAAAAGTTCTTTCACTTTTTTGACTCTCGGATCTGCAAATCTCACCAGACAAGGTATCATGGTAGGTAGGTAGGTAGAGTTAACCACTTAACCAGGTATTTAGGTACATAGGCAGGTAGGTACATAGGTCGGTAGGTAGATAGGTACATAGATAGGTAGATGATAAGAGGGAGAGATAAAGAGTAGGTTTCTCCTATCATATGCTAGAAGGAAGATGGGAAGGAATTTTTAATTGTGTTAAGCATATTTAAATGCTTGTTACAAATATCGTTCCCCGATTATTATACCTAGAAAAATTTTATGACTTGACTTGGAATCGAACCACCAACCTCCAGATCCGAAGTCCAACGCGTCAACAACTGTACCACTGAGGTTGGTTGGAAGGAAGATAGGTATCAAATACCTGAGTTGATAAAGGTATGAATTAGGCCCCCAAAAGCCAAGCATTTAGTTATGTGATTATGTCATCTCCACTAATTTAGTTCAGTGATATTGACACATCCACTAATTATGCTTATACTTAAAATTAGAATATTGAATATTCACATCTATTTTATTTATTTGTTTACTTATTTCTTCTTCTTTCTCTACTTCTACCTCTTGTTCTCCAACCTTCTCTTTCTTCTTCTCCTCTTTCATCTGGCTTCACATTCTCCTTTCTTTCTTTCTTCTTCTTCTTCTTCTTCCTCCTCCTCCTCCTCCTCCTCCTCTTCTTAGTACTTCTCTTCCTCCTCAGCATCTCTATTATCTTTCTCCCTCTTTTCCTTCACCTTCTTATCTCTTTTTCCTCCTGTTCTTCAAACCAAGTTATCACATCTCCTGGCGTTGTAGTACCGAAAGGTCTCGTCTGATTAGGTACTGAAAAAAAGTATTACACTTCATAGCAAACAGAAACTACGTGAAAACAAAAACCACGCCACCTTGGATCAAAGGCAATTTTTCTAGAAAAATTGTAAGGGCTGATTTTTTCTTCTTCCAAATCTAGGTACCTAAAAAGGTTTTACAAAAATTTACCTACCTCAGATACGAATAAAATAATTGTGAGAGATAAAGTTAAATAAAATTTGTCTTCGTACTCGCATGTAAATAAAACTTGGATATCTTTTATAGTCCTTTTTTACGAGTCTTGATTGCTAGAAATCAGTGACGGCCTTCCAACTTCAATCCTTTTCGACCGAAGTATTAGTTATCAGTAGGTACAAAATGACTGGATTTGAACTCACCTCAGATTCTGCACTGGTCTCCTCTCGAAGAAGTGGAAGGCTTGTGGTACAATCGCAAGACCTCTCTACTCAAAGAGGGTTAGGTGGTAGAGAAAGGCGTGACATTTAAGTTCATTCCATGAAACTACGTGGAAACAAAAACCATGCCACCTTGGATCAAAGACAATTTTCCTAGAAAAATTGTAAGGGCTGATTTTTTCTTCTTTCAAATCTAGGTACCTAAAAAGGTTTTACAAAAATTTACCTACCTCAGATACGAATAAAATAATTGTGAGAGATAAAGTTAAATAAAATTTGTCTTCGTACTCGCATGTAAATAAAACTTGGATATCTTTTATAGTCCTTTTTTACGAGTCTTGATTGCTAGAAATCAGTGACGGCCTTCCAACTTCAATCCTTTTCGACCGAAGTGTTAGTTATCAGTATTAGGTACAAAACGACTGGATTTGAACTCACCTCAGATTCTGCACTGGTCTCCTCTCGAAGAAGTGGAAGGCTTGTGGTACAATCGCAAGACCTCTCTACTGATCTAAGAACTTCGTACTCTGGTTTAATATGGTTCTTTTCTCATACAAGCAATGAGGATGGCTTACCATTCTTTGGATTGATAAATCTCGTAATCGGAGTGATTAAAAAAAAGTTACTTTTTTGTGTTTAAAAAATCGTAAATTTTTCAATT
>NW_007380685.1:14326-20583 GCF_000475195.1 Diaphorina citri
AAGCAAAAAAAAAAAAAAAAAAAAAAAAAAGCAAAGATCTTGCCATGGTAACTTGATTTGTGCACGTATAAGCAGCATTGAGAGCAAGCTCAACTTTAAGGTTTAATAAAAGTTCAAGTTTTAGAGGCGTAAAAAAGTTAAATAAACATAAAATTAAAATCTCTGAATGATAAAATTTATACCCGTCTTGCCTACATTCTTTGATATGATTATGTAATTGCATATTTCGTGCTACAGAATCATTCAATAGGCACCTTCAATAGTTGTTAACTCACCGCAATCCAAAACCTTAAAATCCAAACGTAAAGAATTAACATAGATAGGTATTAAAATGGCCATTAGAACGTGTTACATGAGTATTACATTCTTCGTTCTATGTGAGCAACAATGTTTTCGTGTAATCGTGTGTGTTTTATGAGCCAATGTTGAGGTGTTGTGAGTTAATATGGGAATTTTGTGGTCATCAAGTCTTCAATACATGAAATCAGTAGGCGTGCTATGAAATTAAAAACTATTTATTTTGATCAAACTTGACCTACAGTAAGAGTATGCCTTGTTCTTCGAGATAAGTAATAGTATCCCAATTACTTACTTTCTGTGTACGGATAAAGATTTGCAATAGGTCCCAATAACTTTCTATGTACCTAATAAAAAAGTACGTATTTGACTATATCCAAATTTTCATCAAAATTGGAAAAATTGTGATTTTTAGGCCATGGTTTGTCATGTGATGTTCACAACAGATTTTTTTTTCTCTCTCTCCCATGTTGAAAGCGGACCCCAAAACAGAAGTTTGGTATGCAGTATTTGAAAGTTTGTGATTCGAAATTTGTTTATTTAATCAAACGTTACATTGTTAACTTTGAACGCTAAAATTCTGTTTAAAATTGTTACATTGTTAAACTTTAGTCCGCAGAAACTCTCCTGAAGCTAGATTGGAAGAATGGGACGAGAGTAAAAGTGAATAATGGACCATTAGTACGCCATGTGTCCGTCATTCAACAATAGCCGAGAGAGGAGAGATTGAATTGTCAATCTGTGTACGGATAAAGATTTGGAATAGGTCCAATAACTTTCTATGTAGGTACCTACCTAATAAAAAAGTACTTATTTGACTATATCCAAATTTTCATCAAAATTGGAAAACTTGTGATTTTTAGGCCATGGTTTGTCGTGTGATGTTCACAACAGATTTTTTTTTTCTCCCATGTTGAAAGCGGACCCCAAAACAGAAGTTTGGTATGCAGTATTTGAAAGTTTGTGATTCGAAATTTGTTTATTTAATCAAATTAATACCTACTTGCTGATAAATAATATCTGAAATGACCCGAGGGCTCTTGGTTGGTTGACACCACTCGGAACTTTCACCTTGATTAAAATTAAACCAAAATTTGACCCGAGGGCTCTTGGTTGGTTGACACCACTCGGAACTTTCACCTTGATTAAAATTAAACCAAAATTAATACGACCCCAATAGTTCCTGACGGGTTAAAAAATGGTATTTAGTTTTTATTACTATTATTATTTTCATTTTTATTATATTATGATTGATTTTCTATCTTAAAAGGCTCAAACAAAGTCTTTTTGGAAGGGCTTTTTTGACTTCTCTTTTATGAGCAGAATCTTCCAATTCTTTTGACAGAAATTTCAGGGTCCCCTAAATTTATTTCCTCCTATACAGATAAAGTTCGTTCTCGGAACGGCTGACTTTCTCCTCTCCTATCCTTCCTTTTCGATTTCGGGAGATAAGATCTCCGTTGTTTACAGTTCCCTCTATTAAAAGTCAGTACTGACATGGGGAAAACACCTTTGTATATCTGTTATTTATTAAATAATAAAAATAAATTAATTGAGTTGAATTTAAACCTCTAAAAGAAATGACTTGTAATCCGCATCTATTCATTACAACTGACTTGTAATCCCATCCATTCATCGAATTAACATGAGTTGTAATTTCATCCATTCCATTGGTTACAACTTGGTGTTGCTTGGTGACAGGTGAATTGAAATTTTATCACCTGAGAGAGAAACAGACTCGGCTTCTGTTTTCTATTAGTTAACTAGTGGTGACTAAGATATATCGCTGTGGTTTGGTCACAACTCTTCCTAAAAGACGTTGATGAAGTAGAAGAAAAAATAGGGAGAAGAAGAGAAGGAAGAGGAAGAAATTTTGAGAGTGATTTTTTTTATTTATCAGATAAAGTTCGTTCTCGGAACGGCTGACTTTCTCCTCTTCTATCCTTCCTTTTCGATTTCGGGAGATAAAATCTCCGTTGTTTACAGTTCCCTCTATTAGAAGTCAGTATTGACATGGGAAAAACACCTTTGTATATCTGTTATTTACTAAATAATAAAAATAAATTAATTGAGTTGAATTGAAACCTCTAAAAGAAATGACTTGTAATCCGCATCTACTCATTACAACTGACTTGTAATCCCATCCATTCATCGAATTAACATGAGTTGTAATTTCATCCATTCCATTGGTTACAACTTGGTGTTGCTTGGTGACAGGTGAATTGAAATTTTATCACCTGAGAGAGAAACAGACTCGGCTTCTGTTTTCTATTAGTTAACTAGTGGTGACTAAGATATATCGCTGTGGTGTGGTCACAACTCTTCCTAAAAGACGTTGATGAAGTAGAAGAAAAAATAGGGAGAAGAAGAGAAGGAAGAGGAAGAAATTTTGAGAGTGATTTTTTTTTTTTATTGTTCCGAAATCGAAGAGAGAAGAAAGATAAGGAAGGCAGGATAGAAGAAAGCCAGCCGTTCCGAAAACGAACCTTTTTCGTTCAGGATAAAATCCGCTCCCGGTGGGAATAGAACCTGCGACCTAGCGCTTCCAAGGTGGACGCGTTGCCCTTCAAGCTAACCAGGCTCACAAAGCCTTTTACTTTACGTGTACGTATTTATTACTATTGTATTCTTTTTCCTACTGAAAAATAAATAAATAAAGCACAGTTTATTCTATTACTAATACGGTCAATTTATTTATTGTTCCGAAATCGAAGAGAGAAGGAAGATAAGGAAGGCAGGATAAAAGAAAGCCAGCCGTTCCGAAAACGAACCTTTTCCGTTCAAGATAAAATCCGCTCCGGGTGGGAATCGAACCTGCGACCTAGCGCTTCCAAGGTGGACGCGTTGCCCTTCAAGCTAACCAGGCTCACAAAGCCTTTTACTTCACGTGTACGTATTTATTACTATTGTATTCTTTTTCCTACTGAAAAATAAATAAATAAAGCACAGTTTATTCTATTACTAATACGGTCAATTCCTCGGTTTGAGTACTCCTGAGCTTTACAGATATTTGAAGAGTAACACATCCGTTCTCTTGATTGATAAAGCTCAGGACAGGTCTCTCTGACTACGTCATCCATAATCAATCTCTCCACCTATAATACAAGATCAGGTTTCTCCTTTAATACTGGGTGAATCAGCCAGTCTGATTCCTCGTCCTTAGTTTACACTAGTTTTTGATCTTTAGTTTACACTAGTTATTTGTCCACTTGCTGTTTTTCTCCTTCTGGTCATTAGTTTCATGCTCCGCCTCGGAAAGAAATAATGTTTCCCGGAATCGGAACCTGTACCTGGAATGCAGTCCCTCTTCGGACGTCCTCCTTTTTCTCCTTCACTTACTCCCATTCCCTCTTCTCCTCCTTTTTCCTCTTCCTCCTTCTTCACCTCCTCCTTCTTCTCTCTCCTCGTTATCGTCCTGTTCCTTCTCCTCTTCCTCCTTCTCTCCCTCCCCTTCCTTCTCCTCCTTTCTCCCAGCCACAATATTCCACCCGGTTTTCTTCTTCCTCTTCTTCTCCTCCTCCTTCTTCTTCTTTCTTTTTCTAAATTACATACCTATTAGTTCTTAGGTACCACAGTATCTTTGATATCGAAGATGATTTTTTTTTTTTTTTTTTGCTTTAAAATTTAGCAAACACAAACAGAGAGCTCAGTAAACTATAACACCATTCAGTTCAGGTCGATCCAACATAATGTCCGGATCATGTTCCGGAGGTCAGCACAGTTCTTGCGCTAAAACAGCGACATTATTTGGGGCTCCAGCAAAATTCTTACGCCACTTTTTAAAAATTTCTTGTGCTAGTTAAGCGAATTTATTTCGTCAGTTGAACCGATTTTATCAAAATTCTTGCTTCAGTTCAGCAAATTTATAAAAATTCTTGCTTCAGTTCAGTTAACTTTATCAAAAAATTATACAACCCTGGCAAAAATTTAAGCCAATTTAGCGAAATTCTTGAGCCGGATCAGCAAAATTCTTGCCTTTGTCTAGCAAAATGGTTGCTTATTCCCAAAATTCTTCGCCTTTGAGAAGATTCAAAAGGCTTTTTATTATTCTAAATTCCAAACCGATAAAAACTTGAATAATTTCTGGGTAGCTTTCTTTCTATCACAGGTTTGACTCTCTTTCTCTCACCCCCATCTCTCTGATTATCTCTCTCTCCCTTTCTCTTTGATTATCTCGTTCTCCCTTTCTCTTTGATTATATAATAAAATAAAAAAAGTGGCCTAAGGTCACTTGTCAGGTGAAAGACAAAAAATACCCAAAACTATTCCACCTAATACCAACTATCTGCAAATACCTACCAAATTATGTGGACAAACGTATATCCCCATTAGTGAGGGTTTTAAATAGTTATGAACCTATATAGCTAGTTTTAATAGAAATCTACCTACCTACAGCCACTAGCAATAGCTAAGGCACATGTTAATAATTAAGTCAATAGTACCTATAATAATCATTAATTTATTGAATACATATTATAAATATCACCAAATTGATATACCTACATAATTCTACTGTAGACAACTTAGCCTCGAGATGCAAAGATCTTTATGTCACTGGCAGACCTACATACATATTATGTAAGTCAAAATGCAGATACGTATAGGCACTAGGGATTTTTACTTTCTATTAGGTACTACAATATAGCGAGCTATACTAGTAATGAAAGTATTGCAATCGGTCCAAATTTTCAAAATCGGGAAATGGTTGGAAATATCCGTTCCACTGGCAGACCTACATACATATGTAGGTAAGTCAAAATGGAGATACTCGTACGTAGGCACTAGGGATTTTTACTTTCTATTACTACAGTATAGCGAGCTATACTAGTATTAATGAAAGTATTGCAATCGGTCCAAATTTTCAAAATCGGGAAATGGTTGGAAATATCCGTTTTTTTCCCCCTTGGCCATTGAAAGACGACGACGACGACGTCAAAAAAAAAAAAAAAAAAAAAAAAAAAAAAATAATCCCGTAGACAGGGGGATAACAGAACTTTCATTCTATGAGTACTGAAATCCTGTGATTATCAGAAATATCAAAGCACTGGTGATCTCAAAGCACCAAATCACAACTCACAACCGATGGCATCTCGTAATCAATCTTACATACCAATCAACAATTGGAATATTGGAAATGAATTGCTGAATAACCATGTACCAGAACTTGACCTAAATTGTACACATATACCTACTACATTATCCCATCATCATCGTGTACATGAATTATTATTTGATCCCGTAGACAGAGGGATAACAGAACTTTCATTCCTGTGATTATCAGAAATATCAAAGCACTGGTGATCTCAAAGCACCAAATCACAACCAATGGCATCTCGTAATCAATCTTACATACCAATCAACAATTGGAATATTGGAAATGAATTGCTGAATAACCATGTACCAGAACTTGACCTGATGGTACATTTAAGCAGAATCAAATATACAAGAACTTACACAGAACCAAAATACAAGAACTTACACAGAATCAAATATTCAAGAACTTACGCAGAACCCAAATGCAAGAACTTATTACTGAAGAATCTGAAGATAAAGTTACAGATAAAGAGTTCATGTTGCAATGGCAGCAAGTTAATAATATTTTGTTCATTCATAAAAAAGGTAATAAAAAGAAATAATACGATTTAGTTTGTTGAGAAGAGGAGTAAGTTCATTCACTCTGGTATTTCAGTTTAATTACTTCGCAAATATTATTTTCTCCTCCTGTTGTTGTTGTTGTTGTTGTTGTTGTTTGTATTGCTAGCTTAGGGTTTGGCACGTTGTTGGTAAGTTGGTATATTTACTTCGGTTGGTATACTTGCAGCCAGTACCAGATTTACCAGTATTTTTTAAATTGTTTTATCTCGGGATCCAGAGGTTGTAGAAGAAAAAGAAAATTCACAAATTCCTCATTTTTCTACTCTTTCACTTCAAAGTCTCGCCTAAATAAGCGCATAAGGTCT
>NW_007380686.1:0-20554 GCF_000475195.1 Diaphorina citri
GCTTTGAGTTCATAGGTCGTCGCGACAAATTTCAAGATCAGAGCTCATTTGTGTGAGAAAATGTGAAAAAAATCCCGCGAAAACCATTTTTTTTTTTTTTTGGTTTTTTGGCTTTATGGTTTTCTGGACAAAATTTGCACCACCATTTTCGTGATCCTGGTAAAAAGACCTTTAATTTGATATATAGGTCGACCAGGTTTGGATAAGTCCTTCTATGGGGACAGACAGACAGACAGACTGACTGACTGACTGACGGATGACGGACGGACAGACCGACACCGAAGCGAATACAATAGTCCGTCCACTATACCTTTTATTTTTAGTAATAATAAAGGAAGGACGGACTAAAAATGGGATATTGATATAGGGTAGTTACACTGATTTTCCACTCCAAAACCAGAGGACAAAAACTTCAAAGAGTTTCCCATAAAATAAACAGGTCACATCCAAACTTCAAAAGCCCCTATCCATCTTTCCATGAGAGTTACAGCATTCCTTCATGTGGTTACTAAATTATAAATTTCATAACAATGTTTTACCACCCGTTTTTCAAAAGGTAGAAAAAACCCTTGATAAAATATATCAAAAATTTCCACATTACATCAAAATCAGTGGTTCCCAAACTTTCCGAGGGCATCACCTCGTTTTGGATTGTATGTTAACGGATGCCCCCTCAAAAAAGTCTATTCTCTATCCAGATGAATATGAGAGCAATGAGTCATCAAAAAAGTAGGCTACGTTGCCAAACATATCAAAGGTGCAACGGTAGAAAATCTTTAAAAGAGGAAGGTACATTGCACAGTGCTTCCTCCCACATTGCACAGTGATTTAACCTCTTGAAAAAAAGGTTACAGATCGAAGCTACCTCTACTTTTTAATAGAGAGAGTTTATAAAAATAGACATTTACCTTAATTGCAACAATGCAAGGAATTCTCGCATTCTGATTGGTTCCTTCATTTTGGGTCGATGACTCCTTGCTCTCATAACCATCCGGTCGGATAACCTCTTGAAAAAAAAAAGGTTACAGATCGAAGCTACCTCTGCTTTCTAATAGAGAGAGTTTATAAAAATAGACATTTACCTTGATTGCAACAATGCAAGGAATTCTCGCATTCTGATTGGTTCCTTCATTTTGGGTCGATGACTCCTTGCTCTCATAACCATCCGGTCGGAGTATAGTTTTGTTCCCTTTTACCTTATACTATAAGCTTAAAAGACGTACGTAGGTATTTTTACCCTCGATGGCTAAAAATGCTTTTATCAGGGAACCACCCGCAGGTTTGAAAACCACTAGAAATTATGTATTATCTATTACAGGTGTTTTTCAGTATTCATCTTCCCCTAACCAAATTTTATCCCATAACCACCTCAGATGGGAATTTCCCTCCGCATATTTTCGTGTGCGGCCACAGTTTTATCGGGAGAGGGTTTAAATAATTTCCCAATAAAACATTGGGACCCTCATTCCAGGGATCACATATCTCGCATCAGAAAACTCATAATGTGGTCGCATAAAACTAACACGAGAGGGAAAATGAGGGATGTTTCGGAAGGAGGGGATCAAAGAGGGGCGAGGAGAACGAGGAGGAGAATTAGGATGAAAGGGAGGAGGAGGAGGAGGAGGAGGAGGAAGAGAATGAGGAGGAGGAGAATCAGGATGAAAGGGAGGAGGAGGAAAAAGTGGAGGAGAAGGAGGAGGAAGAGGAGAAGGAGGAGGAAGAGGAGAAGGAGGAGGAGAATCAGGAGGAGGAGGAGGAGGAGGAGGAGGAGGAGGAGGAGGAGGAGGAGGACGTGGGATAGAGCGATTGAAGTGAGTTGTGAGTTTTAACTGGACGATTTTGTATTTAGTGTGTCTGCTCGATAAAATACCTACGTACGTACAGAGTACAGACCATGGGCTAGAATTAATTTTTTGGAATCAGGGGATCCCAAAACGGATATTTCCACCCATTTCCCGGATTTGAAATTTTGGACCGATTGCAATGCTTTCTCATTACCTTTTGTATAGGCTCCCTATAATTGTTGATAATGGAAAGTAAATATGTTTGTAATAGTACATCGAACTACTGACCTACCGATTAGGAGGTCACAGTGTTAACTATACTATCTTGCTAATGTGTCTCTAGCAGATCTATAGGAACCACAGAGAGAAGATGGGAATTTAATCTGTTTAAGCTTTTTCCCTCGAATTAGTGGATCTACTGAATCAAAATGTTCCAAAACTACTCAATGCATGGGCTAAAAGCACTAAATTAGCCCGTAGATGTATCCGAATAACTTATTAGTGGATGTGTAAAAACTACAAAGTACAAAATCATTGGCCACTGGGTTACTTTTTAAATCGATTTATCTCGGGATCTAGAAGTCGTAGAAGAAAAAGGAAAATTCCGTTGGTCCTCATTTTTCCTGCTCTATGACTTTGAAACACCACCCAAGTAAGCGCAACTGATCTATTGTTGAAATTCTATGCAAATTATGTTTGTTTCTACAGGTTAAATCCAAACTATCTAATAATATCCAAATAAGAATGAGCCTTTTAATTTTGATCTTATGTCTATTTTTAATTACTTTCATATGCGGATATACGTAGGTACCTACTACCCTTTCCAGACTGTCTGCTTAGATCTTAGATAACATGACACCTTTTATACCTTTGAGCGAAGTTTGTGTCTGCTTTATCACATTTTCTAATACATTTTATGCTTCAAAGGAATCTGAGAAACAAATCTGTTTAAGACAGATTTGTTCAGCTTTTCACAAGACATCATTCAGGTAACACTTTAACGTACACTAATCTGCATACATCTATAAATTGGGGTTTCCATACTTTGATGATATTGATCCAAGATTAGTTTTAGCATGAATAGTTGAATGCCCTTCTATTATTTTGAAGAGAAGGAAGAAGAGAAAATGTGGTATTTGTTGGTAAATACCTACGGTTTTCTTCAAAAATGCATAAAAAACCACGATTCATATTTTTTTTTCTTTTCTTTTCGTTGAAATTCAAAATTTCAGAATAATAATTCCTCCTGCGCTTGACGTGATCGTGATTTGCGAATTTTATGTTTTCCTTTCGTTTTGCATAATCGTATCACGCACGACAATGATCCAAACAATAATAATGCAAAATAAAATACATTTCATAAAATACCGTACATTTCGTAAAATACATTTCATAGCGTGTATTTTATATGATTGTATATATCAGTACATTATTATCGTATTACTAGAATAAACACAATTCCGAATGTAATGTAGAAGTAACAATCTTCGTATTTTCCTTTTCCCTCTTACCTTCATTGTGTATGTAGAATTTGTGTTTCCCGTCCACACATTGAACGCGGAAATGTACTGAAATGTACGGAAAATGCACTGAAAGTGAACCTTTTGCTTCCTGATGTGTACAAGCTTGCAAAGATAGGTGTAGTTTTGTCACATCCACTAATGTCGTGGACTTCAATCTAATACTAAAAGTGTACCCTTTGCTTCCTGATGTGTACAAGCTTGCAAAGATTTCAAGAGTAGGTGTAGTTTTGTCACATCCACTAATGTCGTGGACTTCAATCTAAGTTTAAACCTAGTTCAAGTTAGACAGACTAGATTAAACACTCTAATTGGTTGATTCCATTGGTAATAAAATCTAGCCAAGCAGAATCCGGTTTAACCTAAATCTCTCTCACAATCGTTTGAAGCTGGTTTCTTCTGATAATTTGTTGGTTGTTCCGTTTAATCTACGGGATACCAGATATTTCTCACAAAATCTCCAAATACAGCACTACTTATACTAATACGTTTACTCATAACTTGTACCTTGTACTCATACAGAAGTGTACTTTTGTACTCCCACAGAACGTACGATATTTCTATTGGTACATTTGTATCGCGTGTGGAACACATCTCCATAAGTTGCTTCTTTTAGTTCTTTTTGGAGCATTGAATTCAACTGATTATGGAACCACCTCACGTTTTTTTGTCTACTTCTTCCTCTTTTTCCTCCTCCTCCTCCTCTTCTTCTTCTTCTTTTTCCTCCTTCTCTTCTTCTTCGTTTTCTTCTTCTTTATTCGGAAAAGTATATTTCCACTTGACTAAGTTCTCTAGTGTTGCTGATGCTGAAGTCTTCGGGGGGGGGGAACTCCTTCCTCTTCTTCTTCTTCTTCTTCTTCTTCTTCTTCTTCTTCTTCTTCTTCTTCTTCTTCTTCCTTTTTCTCTCCTTCCTTCACTTCCCATTTCTTCTTCTTCTTTTCCTTACTCCAGTTCTTTCCATTTTTCCACTTCCTCTTTCTCTTCTTCTTCTTCTTCTTCTTCTTCTTCCTTCTTCTACACACTTCTCTACACTTTCGTTTTTTTTTCTCTCTCTCTTCCTTCTTTTTCTTACTCATCTCTCATTTCCTCCTTCCTCTTCCTTCTTTTTTGTTTCGCACCCGAAAATTTAACGATAGTTGAGATAGAAAAAAAAAACAAAGGAAGGTGAAAGTGTCCTGATAATTTTTACGGTAGACCTGAAATTTTCAGAAATGGAAGAGAGAGAAAAGGGGAAGGAGAGAGAGAAGGGGGGGGGCGAGGGAGAAAGAGAGAGTTATGAAAAACAATCATAAAAAGAAGAAAGTAAGAAAATCTTGACCAGAATTTATGATGAGGAATGAAATATGGCGTTAAGGGAATCGATTGACTTAAAAGGAAAAAGTTTTATTCCTTGCCTCGTCCATATTCCATATTAGGTCCTATATTGCCTCTCCTATTGCCATTGTGACCTATGTCCCCTTCTCTCTCTTTCTCGCTCCATATTATTTTCCTCTCTCTCTCTTCCTTCGGCTTTCTATCATATTACCCTACCTCCCAAAATCTCTCTTTTTCTTTCCCTAACAACCCCTCTTTCTCTCTTTTTAGGTATAGATAAGTAGATAACTTTTCTTCCGACTTTTTTTCTACAACTGTCCATCTCTCTCTCTCGTTCTCTCTCTTTCTCTTCCTTTACCTTCTCCTCCTCCGTGTTCTCCTCCACTTCCTTCTCTCTTAATTCTCTTTTCGTCTCCTCCAGTATTCCTCTTCTACTGCTGCTGCTCCTCCTTTTCCTCCTTCTTCTTTCTTCTCCTCTTCCTCCACCACCTACAATTTTTCTCCCTCCTCCTCCAGAAGAAGTAGAAAAGTGGTAAGTTTTTAATCTCGAAGTAATGTAATAATAAAGGGAAGTAGAACGAGAAACCTGCTCAGGATATTTTATCCCTTGTTATACTTAATTACTATACGTATACTTGTACTTACTATACATATACGTCTTGTGCTTACTCTACGTATACTTGTACTTACTATACATATACGTCTTGTGCTTACTCTACGTATACTTGTACTTACTATACGTATACGTCTTGTACTTACTATACGTATACTTCTTGTGCTTACTCTACGTATACTTGTACTTACTATACGTATACATCGAGTGTAAAAATATACTAGATTCTCAAATTATACGTTCTCTGTTCTCTCTCTCGCTCTCACTCTCACTCTCTCTCACTCTCACACTCTCTCACTCTCACTCACTCTCACTCTCTCTCACTCTCACTCTCTCTCACTCTCACTCACTCTCTCTCTCACTCTCAATCTCCCTTTCTTTTTAATTTCTTTCTCTGTCCATTTTCTCTCCTGACACTTCCTTCATGATGCCTAATAAAGGAATAGAAGGAGGAGGAGGAGAAGGAGGAGGAGGAGGGGGAGGAGAAGAAGGAGGAGGAGAAGGAGAAGTAGGAGGAGAAGGAGGAGGAGAAGGAGAAGTAGGAGGAGAAGGAGGAGGAGAAGGAGGAGGAGGAGGAGAAGGAGAAGGAGGAGGAGAAGGAGAAGTAGGAGGAGGAGAAGGAGAAGTAGGAGGAGGAGAAGGAGAAGTAGGAGAAGGAGAAGTAGGAGAAGGAGAAGGAGAAGTAGGAGAAGGAGGAGGAGGAGGAGGAGGAGGAGGAGGAGAAGAAAGAGGATGAGAAGGCAGAGAAGGTGACACAACGAAAGTTTAACAATCTTTGTTGTTTACGAATGCCAGTATACGAGTATGAGTCGATTTAAAATCACTTTTTTGTTTGTTTGTCTGGTCGTTTCTTCGTTTTTGTGTTCGATTGGCTTGGTTGGTTGTCTGTTTGTTTGGTCTGATATTAGGTACCCTGAGTCCCGAGTGGTATCGTAAGGTCACCATTTTAAAGTCCTCTTTGTCTGGCTGGGGGACGATAAACAGGGAGTAGACCAGCTTAGTCTGGCTGGGGGACTATAAACAGTGAGTATACCAGCCTGAATTTCTTTTGCTAAATTTACTCGTAAAATTTTGTAGCCAAAACCAAATGTCAGCCCAAAGCGATCACCTTAGGGCTGATTGAGAGGCTGACGAAAAACGCCGAGCCCGTCTGAACACGGGAAAAGGCGAAGAAAAAGAAGAAGAAGAAAAAGAAGAAGAAGAAGAAGAAGAAGAAGAAGAAGAAGAAGAAGAAGAAGACCATTTTAAAGTCCTCAAAAGACGTAATTTTACTTCCCTCGTATTTTCCAAGGTGATATTCTGAGCCCTTTAACTTTCTTTTTAAGAAAACAGATTTACTCTTCTCCCCTACAAAATCTCATTTCCTTCCTCTTGTGCTGGGTATCTCTTACACCAGCTCAGATACTCCAGTCACATATTGTTCGCATGTTCAATCAGCAAATAACAAATTTCGGCACGAGGCAGCATATTCGGCTGATCATTCAAACCCAGCCAAGTGTATAATAAAACATCTAGGTAAACTCGAAAAAAAGGAGCTAAAAAAAAGAAAAAAAAAAGCAAAGAGGCCTGAATGAAGTTTTCCCCCTTTGCCAGCAGTTTCATTGAATGCAGTTACACAAACTGTTTTCATTTTGTGAACAATCTTTGTATTATAATGTAATTCTCTTCTCAAGACTTTAATTCTTTTAAAAAAAGTAAGTATTTTTCCTTTCTTTTTCTGTATTTCTTTCTTTTTCTTCTGTTTGGAAAGTAAGAGAATGATGGGGGGCATTTTAATCGAGACTGATGGCACAGTCGAAATGAAATCCCCTCCAGTTGATGACTGTGATAAAAATACCAGAGCTGGGTTGAAACTGCATACTCGAATAATAATAAAAGTACATAATGAAAATAGCCGAAAGTTCTTCAGTCTTCAATGTTTCTTCTCTTCAGCTTTAATTTCGCCACGTTCTTGAACTTCTTACACCGGCCTTTTACTTTTACGATTATTCCCTTGTACTCCATGTTAATCCTGCTAATCCCATGTACCTAAACCTCAACCCTTAATCCTTAACCCACCTGGAACAATTACCTTTTATGTCTTCGCCTCTTAATGACATTAACAACGTCGTTACGCGCGGGCGAAATGGGGCAGCAAACGCCTCGATTCCTCAAACGTGTTTTCGCCCCTCGAGAAAAAATAGATAAAGAAAGAAAGAAAGAAAGAGAGAGAGAGAGAGAGAGAGAGAGAGAGAGTGAGAGAGAGAGAGACTGAGGACAAATAATATGGCGGTACTTAGAGCACAATCTTGTAGTGATAAACCCTTTAGTAAAACATTAGTGTTACATTACAATGTACGTAGTATACCTACCTAGTATGTAATACCTATGGATTTGTATAGTACACCAACAGGGTAGCCTAGAATGCCTAGATGGCCTAGAATAATTAAACCAACGCAGTGCCAGCAGCGATACACCAGCACCAGTCCAAAATGGATCAAGGAAGTTGAATAACGTTGTGCGTGGTTCGCATTCGGATGGGTGAACATTTGGGAAACTGCGAGCTGATGGCTTTAACCAGTGCCCTATATCACCAAAGTATGGAAAAGTATTTACATGAATAACGTTGTGCGTGGTTTGCATTCGGATGGGTGAACATTTGGGAAACTGCGAGCTGATGGCTTTAACCAGTGCCCTATATCACCAAAGTATGGAAAAGTATTTACAATTCCATATTTCGATCTAATTCGTCCAAATTCAAAATTCTGGTTTTCCATTGGCTATTACACTGTCTTGTAAGATACTTTTCCATACTTTGGTGATATGAGGCACAGGCCCTAATCAGGCTGATTGAGGTTAATGTGAGGGTAGCTTGTTTCCGAATGGATAGTAAAACGGCCGTCACTATTAACCTTACCAATTATACAATGACAACTTGACAACTTGGAGAAAAAGTAAGTACTGAATGTAACTTCAAATCCACCCTCTATGCCGTACATTCACGTATAGAACATGTGTGGTATAGAACCATACAAAATATATAGAACCATGTACATAGAGATATATAGAACCATGTACATAGAGGTATATATATAGAACCGTATACATAGAGATATATAGAACCGTAGAGATGGCCATGCATTTACCTATACTCCATTAAGAGAGGATGAGTGCAATGAAAATGCCATTACAATTAGGAGCAGGCTCTGAGATAGGTGATACTGAAACCCAGGCTACACTTCTCGTGAGACACGACATTGCTAATGCCCGCCACTGTCGGTCAGGACGTTGTGTGTCAGACGGTCTGACAGATCTGGGTCTGAACTGTCTGAAGCTGTATCCCCCACACGTACTGTCTGAAGCTGTGTCCCCCACACGTACTGTCTGAAGCTGTGTCCCCCACACGTACTGTCTGAAGCTGTGTCCCTTATTATAATGTAATTCTCTTCTCAAGACTTTAATTCTTTTAAAAAAGTAAGTATTTTTCCTTTCTTTTTCTGTATTTCTTTCTTTTTCTTCTGTTTGGAAAGTAAGAGAATGATGGGGGGTATTTTAATCGAGACTGATGGCACTGTCGAAATGAAATCCCCTCCAGTTGAAGACTGTGATAAAAATACCAGAGCTGGGATGGAACTACATACTCGAATAATAATAATAGTACGTATATATACATAATGAAAATAGCCGAAAGTTCTTCAGTCTTCAATGTTTCTTCTCTTCAGCTTTAATTTCGCCACGTTCTTGTACTTCTTACACCGGCCTTTTACTTTTACGATTATTCCCTAATCCCGTGTACCTTAACCTCAACCCTTAATCCTTAACCCACTTGGAACAATTACCTTTTATGTCTTCGCCTCTAATGACATTAACAACGTCGTTACGCGCGGGCGAAATGGGGCAGCAAACGCCTCGATTCCTCAAACGTGTTTTCGCCCCTCGAGAAAACGCCTTAAAATTAAACACCCGAACTTAATTGGTATTTTAATTCCGCCGCTGCCTCCTTGGGATTCTTTTCCCCTTTATTCCCCTTTTTTATTGTCGGTAAGTATAATCCGGGAGAGGTTTTATCCCTCGTACCCTCAACTCCGTCAGTGTCGAAGTGGAAGGGATTTAGTGGATGTGTGTCTGAACCTATCGAATTTGCCTGTTCAGAGGAAGGAGGCAGCCTTTAATTCTTTTCCCCTTTATTCCCCTTTTTTTATTGTCGGTAAGTATAATCCGGGAGAGGTTTTATCCCTCGTACCCTCCACTCCGTCAGTGTCGAAGTGGAAGGGATTTAGTGGATGTGTGTCTGAACCTATCGAATTTGCCTGTTCAGAGGAAGGAGGCAGCTTTTTTCCCTCGAATTAGTGGATCTACTGAATCAAAATGTTCCAAAACTACTCAATGCATGGGCTAAAACCACTAAATTAGCCCGTAGATGTATCCGAATAACTTATTAGTGGATGTGTAAAAACTACAAAGTACAAAATCATTGGCCACTGGGTTACAAAATGGGCACCTAAATTATCGGATATACCTTTTGAACTGGGTTCTATCAACTTGTAACTGTCCACACTAAGTGGACATCTTGGTTATAACTCCTCAACTAAAGTGGCAAATCCTCCACTGGACTCATCACCCCTCAACAGTTACAAAGACCCCAGAGAGTGGATAGAGAGAGTAACACTTCCACTAATTTTTACCACGAGGAAGAGAGAGACAGAGAGAGCCAGCGAGTAAAATCTTAATTGAATTAGATTGCAACCAGAGAGAGAGAGAAAGAGAGAGAGAGAGAGAGAGAGAGAGAGAGAGAGAGAGAGAGAGAGAGAGAGAGAGAGAGAGAGAGAGGAGAAAAAGAGGAGAGACTGGAAATGTTGAGGTCGTTAAAACACCTTCAAAATCTTCAAAGTGGTGGTAGGGGTGCTTAACCTCATCTTGAACACATGTAAAGTGTCTTCCAAATAATGGAATATGGAGACCTGAAGGCGATTAAAACTGAAGGTATTCTTGATAATTTTCTTATTAGATTTTAGGCCCAATTTGGCCTATGTGAAGGGCCCTTTTTTGAGGTCTACTGTGGCCACTCTGAACCCCTTTTAAAATAATCACCGTTAAGAACTCTAATGGTGGATTTCACCAATGACTTAATGAAAGACTTCACTGATGGGAGAATTTTCAATCATCCAAATAGGAGTTTTTAATGATCCAAAAAGGAGTTTTTAACCATCCAAAAAGGAAAAGTTTTTAAAAACTCCTGTTTGGGTCATTAAACACTTCTTTTTGGGTGGTTAAAAATTCTCCCATTAGTGAAATCTCTCATTAAGTCGTTGGTGAAATCCACCAACAGTGATGTGAGAAAACATAGTTTTAGGGCCTAAAAAAAGTACCTACGAGATAAGTTCTTGAGGCAGGTGGGTATAATGTACTGGATAGATGTCTGATACATATAATACCTACTGATAAAATTGAGGTAGGTAGGTGGACAATTTTTTCTGTAAGGGAAGCAATAACTAGCAAACAATAAAACCAATCTCAGGCTGAATTTTCCAAATTTTATTACCTACCTTCCAAATTATTTTATGACCATCAATTCCCAGCAGCAATAAAAATATCTATGATTGAAACTATATACCTACTGTGTCCTAGTCTGAAACTCTGATCTGAACCTAATGTACCCACATGTTACGTATAAAATAGGTACAGCCTAGAACGAAGTGTGTTCTGATCTGTTTTAACTCGGCAATGTTTCATTTTGGCTGTATAATTTCTTTTTTTTTTTTTTCTAATATAAATCTCGAATTTGATTTTTATGAAATTTGATAAGGTCCTTTTTCCAAGTAAATTTTAAATTTCAAATTAGGTACCTAAATAGCTATGACTAGGTACGTGTTAGTTGTTTGTCACATAACTTCTGAAACACCCTGTATTATTTACGAACAAAATGTCTATCTTTTTGTTATTCCTAAATCATATTATCCGAAACACTCAAAGGCTCAAAGCAATCAAGTAGAAAGGTGAGCCCAAGTATTTTGTGACCAATAAACATTGAAAGAAAGAAGAGGAAGAAGGAAAAAGGGGGGGAATTATTCTACCCTGTCTTCCTTCTCTCTTCGATTTCGGAACGATAAGACCTTAGGAGCTACAGTCCTCTCTATTAAACCTCTAAAAAAATGTACTCAAATCGCAGATTCCACAGACTTGTCCTGCTTTCAGCTCTCGAATTCTCGAGGCCCCTGACTGTTTTCCCAACAGCCGGCCCTGGTTCAGATAAGAGGCTATACAAATTTAATGAAGGTAACATTTTCGGGCATACGAGTTTCATGTGGAAACAATCACTAGAACTGAATTCAAGATGGCGACCAGTGGCGTGTGGTGAGCTTTTCAAAAGGGGAAGCTATAAGACCTAAATACAGCAGTAGGCTGATCTGTTTGTGGTCTTAGGCTCGTTACCCGTTACACATTAAAGCGCGACTTTTAGTAGCAGCTAGCGAATAGTCGCCTAAAAAAACACTAAATATAAAGTAGCGCGAAATGCGAAGGAAAGCCGTTCTCCCCAATCTTACATGAAGGCTACGGCACTGATAAGAACATTACGAGATGATGTGGTTATCATGAGTATTTGCCTTCCAATATTAATGATATAACGTATGCTTGATTTCCCAATCAGTATGTGGGTAGGCTGGTTGTGGAAAATGGCACAGTGCATGTGCTTAAGTACTTTATGAAACTGTCATGTGCGCCCACAAAGTGTTTGCAAGAAAGTTCTGGAAAATTGTACAGTTTAGGAACATTATTGGGAATGTTAGTGAAATTGAAGAGGGTATAACTGTATTGATGAACTGTAAGGCCAGCCACTCACTATCAGGTAGACTTGACGATAGATACACCTGATCAGGTCTACTTGATTGTGTGTGTGCTCATCACGTAGACCTGACAGACGGACCTTTGACCTTGTGCTCATCAGGTCTACCTGATCAGGTGTACCTTTCAGGTCTACCTGATAGTGAGTACCTGATCTAAGGATCGCTATTGTGAAGGAGTATGACTAGCTACCTCAGGGTAACGCTGAGGTAGACATTATGCATTTTGATATGACAACATGTGAACGTGTACTTGTCAAAGTATAAAACTATTGAACAAGCAGGGTCCGTCCCTCCGGGAATTTTTTAGCCTGTAGTGATTAGAGAAAATCAGTACCTATGTACCTACCTAATTTGTTTAATATTCAGTTTATTATTATTCTTGATTTGATTTTTTGATTTTACTTTTATGTAATGATTTAAAATCAAGACTAGAGCCCGTTCTCCCTTTATTCCCAATATAATGTTCAAGTCACCCATCCATTTATTGGCCTTCCTCGGCGTAGCTTAACATAGATAACGCTAAAACCGGTCTTAAATGATCGACTGAAGAGTTATCTAAAACTTTCTCGCTTTGAGTTCATAGGTCGTCGCGACAAATTTCAAGATCAAAGCTCATTTGTGTGAGAAAATGTGAAAAAAAAAATCCCACAATTACTCAATTAACTTTAAGTCACCCATCCATTTATTGGCTTTGCTCGGCGTAGCTTAACATAGGTGACGCTAAAACCGGTCTTAAAATAACGACTGAAGTGTTATCTAAAACTTTCTCGCTCTGAGTTCATAGGTCGTCGCGACAAATTTCAAGATCAGAGCTCATTTGTGTGAGAAAATGTAAAAAAAAAATCCCACAATTACTCAATTAACTTTAAGTCACCCATCCATTTATTGACCTTGCTCGGCGTAGCTTAACATAGGTGACGCTAAAACCGGTCTTAAAATAACGACTGAAGTGTTATCTAAAACTTTCTCGCTCTGAGTTCATAGGTCGTCGCGACAAATTTCAAGATCAGAGCTCATTTGTGTGAGAAAATGTGAAAAAAAAAATCCCCCAAAAACCAGTTTTTTTTTTTACCTTTAATTTGATATATGTATAGGTCGACTAGGTTTGGATAAGTCCTTCTATGGGAACAGACCGACAGACTTACCTTAATTGCAACAATGCAAGGAATTCTCGCATTCTGATTGGTTCCTTCATTTTGGGTCGATGACTCCTTGCTCTCATAACCATCCGGTCGGAGTATAGTTTTGTTCCCTTTTACCTTATACTATAAGCTTAAAAGACGTACCTACGTATTTTTACCCTCGATGGCTAAAAATGCTTTTATCAGGGAACTATCCGCAGGTTTGAAAACCACTAGAAATTATGTATTATCTATTACAGGTGTTTTTTAATATTCATCTTCCCCTAACCCAATTTTATCCCATAACCACCTCAGATGGGAATTTCCCTCCGCATATTTTCGTGTGCGGGCACAGTTTTATCGGTAGAGGGTTTAAATAATTTCCCAATAAAACATTGGGACCCTCATTCCAGGGATCACATATCTCGCATCAGAAAACTCATAATGTGGTCGCATAAAACTAACACGAGAGGGGAAAATGAGGGATGTTTCGGAAGGAGGGGATCAAAGAGGGGCGAGGAGAACGAGGAGGAGAATTAGGATGAAAGGGAGGAGGAGAATTAGGATGAAAGGGAGGAAGAGGAAGAGAATAAGGAGAAGGAGGAGGAGGAGGAGGAGGAAAGAGTGGAGGAGAAGGAAGAGGAGAAGGAGGAGGAGAATCAGGAGGAGGAGGAGAAAGTGGAGGAGAAGGATGAAATGGAGGAGGAGAAGTATGGGGAAAAGAATCAGGAGGGGGAGCAGAAGAAGGAGAAAATGAGAATAATGAAGAGGAGAAGAGGACGTAGACGCGAGGTATTTGAGGTAGAAAATATAGACGATGAAGGGGCAATATGAGGTAAAATGAAGGGGCAACATGAGCCCCATTCGAGAGTGGTGTGGTCAACTTGATTAAATTATTAATATAAATGGCCCCCACCCTTTGTGCATCTCCCGTTAACCACCGTTCCTCAATTCCTATATCACCGGTGAGTTGGTAAGCGTGTAAAAGGATAAAGGGTTTTCCTATATTGGTTTACATTCCGGACACGAGTAGGTATCTATCTATTGTGGGGTGAGTAGTGTACGTAGATTTGTACGTAACAAATCTACTGTGTAAGTTGGTTGGGAAATTTGGCATCATTTGAATTTTGAATACGTACGTATTGCACAAAAAGGTGTCGTCATTGGTAAATTTCAATTTTACCTCTGAAATGACCTTTTTGACATGCACGTGCTTTTTACTTTTGTAATTTGTACCTATCAAAAATGTGAGTTTTAAACTAAGCTCCGACTCCAAAGTGTCCTTCCAGACTAGCTACTGACAGGATATAGCTTTCTAATTTGAACAGCTTTCTATTCAGTATACTTATTCCTCTCAGCCTTCTATGTAAACATAACATAGGCTGGACAATACTTGTTATCAATATCTCCACTTCGTCCTCACACGAAGGCTGATCAATGGAATTCAATCAGCAGGGTTCATTTCACCTAATATTAACTGTTTTCAATACAAACCTCCCTCCAATACCCAGTTTCCTAATAAGAGCACAGGTACGTGAAACCTTTTCTTCGACGAGATTGTCGAGTCAGCAGTAATGGAAAATAGAAAACGCAATGACAATGTGAGTCAGCAACGGAAAAATTAAATGAACAAAAGCAGCAGAGAACCTATACGTTGATATCGATACAATCTCGAACCTGTAATGTACAATTGTACAGTGCTGAAGTGAATGTGGAGTGTAGGGCAGGTAAATGTAAGCACGCTCAAAAGACTATCTCGGAGGTTCTGAAGCCGTACTAGGAAAACCTTTTGAGTGGTTTGTGAACTGACCTAATGAGACTGAATGAGACATACTTTGACCTTATTTGACGAACAGAGCACAATAGGATTGCAACAAAAGTTCGTAATTTGAAAAATCCTCGGAGTACAAGATTGAGGTATTGCTGATTTAATTAAGCACCCACTCTAAAAGACCAGAACTAGTTACCATTCCTAGCACTTTTCCTGGGGGTACCTAAGTAAAAATATCAAATTGCAAAGTAAATTGAAACTTGAAACTATAGTGGATTAGGAGATATTTATAGCTATGTATCTATTCAGTAGGTACCTACCTAGTTATTAACAAAGTTCAGACTACATAAAAGCTACAAAGTAAGAAAATAAGCTCTAAAGTCGACTAAGTTATGCATATCAGCAAGTGGGTCATGAAATATCTCCTAATAGATAAAACTAAAGACTTTGGAAAAGTTCAAAAAACAGGGAAACCAAAACATGCCAACGACAATATGAGCTCTCGGGAGACACCCAACGAACAAAAAAACAAACTGATAACAGACTAAGACATGGTAGACAAAACAGAGATACATTATTTGAAACAAAAAACATTCTAGGAAAGATATTAGGTACATTATTTGAAAATATTATGCAAAAGCTAGAGATAGTATATCTGGAATAGTTATACTGTAACTTATACGAAATGTATTGAAGGAATGCCAGCATATGGTGGCAGAACACGCCATGGATTTAGCTGACAATGGCGATATCGTAAAGCATCTGAGCAGTCACAGGGATTAGAATATTTTGTCCATTGAAATATTTTCATAATATCTCCTCCTGCTCCCGATCTGTCTCCCTCTGATGCCTCTTAAGTTCTTGGGAATATTAGGAGATTCTGGACTACCTAATGGTGTTGAGGTCAATAGGTATTTGGTTATTTCTTTTAATTGGTGAGATTGGTCTGTAATAATAAAGTTGATGTCACAGTGATTTGGTAAAGAGTTATTTGTCCGCTTTGTCGCTCTCTTGGGAGGTGTTTTTTTAAAAGTCCATACTCCACATTGTTATTTTGTGGTGTAGGTAATAAAATTGTCTAACGCAATTTTAAAATAACCGAATATTTTAAGGTATACAATATCTATTTGTCAAGAAGTTCTTAGATTGTGAAGCTGAAAATGCGTCATGCATTAAAAAAATAACGGGTCCTCTCAGATCTCATTAAAAGTATGTACTATGTAGATTGTTGGGTAAACCTGCATACATACTTGGGTTGATAATTCTAATAAGGATTACAATAATTTTATGTACACTTGAACACATGTACCAGATATACCTATAGGTACATATTTCAACTGAAACATCTTGCAATTTCGGAGGATTGAAGAATACCTACATTATGTATAGTAATGAGAGAAATGATTGATAACGTTAAGGCTTTTCAAGACGGAAAGAAGACAAAAGTTCCGAAGAGACTTGAGAGGTGGGGGGATGACTTGATCCATCTTTGTTATAATGTTATATTATGCTAATAACATATGGGTTCTTATATTGTGTATTTACGTCCTAAATTTCTCTATACATCATGCTTGTTATGGGGAAATGATGGAAGTTTTGTTTTTTTATTGACTCTGAGCATGAGATTGACATTGTTCAAGACATTCATAGCATACAGGATGTTCTGAGGAATGTCAGGCTGTAAGCCATTCCCAATTTCCTCTCTTTCAACAACTAATCCCAAATGGTATAAGAGAAAATCAGTTCTGTGGTCCGCTCCTGAAAGTTCTGTACGTAGATTATCAAATATTTTGATTTTAACAGGTTTCCCTTCCGTAATTTTACGTGGTAACTCTTTCTAAATTAGGAAACTCTTTCTGGAAAGGATGAAAAGTACAAAGTTCTCTCTGAATAAAAAATGTCCAAAAAAACTGGCCCCTGTTCTTAATCTCAGATTTTTTGAACATTCGAAAGAGCAAGTGATAAAATAGGTAGATCTTTTAAATTGCAGTGAAAACCATTCTTACCACCAAGCTGTTGAACAATGAGTGGATAAAATTTGAAAACCTGAAAGAACGCACCTCGAAATACCTAAAATCCTTTGTGTTCTTTGAGAGCGGTGATAAGGGTACGATTGCTCCCAACCAAACTTTCGTGGTTTCCAACTCTTCACCGGAACTCTTCAAATACACAATTATGAGCTCCAAAAAACACAGTTTTCATCAAAGAGATTGTCACAAACCGCACGGCCTTATCCAAAAAAGAGAATTCAGATACGGGATAAGAGGACTCTTACGGGCTACTCAGATAGGGATAAAAGAGGACTATTACCGGCATACCGGCAGCTATCAAAAGCCCTGTTATCATGGAAGTCGTCAGTTGTGACGATTTCACAAACAGATATGTCCGGGTTATCGGTGGTTATCTTTTTATTTACTTTTAATTATCCACTGTCGGTATTCTACAAGGCATATGCGGGCTTTCGGAAAATGAGGGTCACTTTGGGGAGAAGTTTCGTCCCTTTTGATAAGCGCGTTTTCCCGAAATTCCTTTTTTTTGTGATCACAGAGCGTTTTGTAATTACTTTTTGCCATTATATTCTCGTAATTCATGTATTTTAATTCATGTAATTGTATTTTATGCATTTTAATGTTCTCCATTTAGGTTTGTTTTTCAGGAATGTAAATGTGAAATGGTTAGTTACATGGTATTTTGTACTAATATCCTCTGAACGAGGCCTTAACCTTAACCAATTCGGGTCGAAGCAGATTCAAATCTAAAGCCTCAATCAATTTGTCATGGAAATAGTTATATTAGTTATGGGACTGAGAGAGTGCTGACTGATTTAGACGTTATGCCCACCAATTACACAATTCTAAAACCCAACAAGCAGGACCTATTGACATTGGCAAGCAAGGCTGCTTACAAGCATCTACGAGTAAATGAGAAGCATTTCGTAAGGCCCATCCAATCTCATGGTGGGTTTACACGCTCAAGCCATTTGCAAAAACTGGCTTGCGCAAACCGGTGTTCACAAGTAAATTGTGGCGTGTGAACGCAAGCTTGCAGTTTGCACAAGCCAAAAACTGTTTCTAGGTTCCTCTCACAAATTTGTGCAATACCAAACAGAGCGGCATACGCAAGCCAGTTTGTGCAAATGGCTTGAGCGTGTAAACCCACCTTCATACTTGCAAAAACTGGCTTGCGCAAATCGGTGTTCACAAGTAAATTGTGGCGTGTGAACGCAAGCTTGCAGTTTGCACAAGCCAAAAACTGTTTCTAGATTCCTCTCACAAATTTGTGCAATACCAAACAGAGCGGCATACGCAAGCCAGTTTGTGCAAATGGCTTGAGCGTGTAAACCCACCTTCACGGTAAGTGTAAGTTATAAATAATAATCCACTCGTAGGAAAGTACTTACAAGAATGATGGGTGCACTTCATGATGAATACAAGCCACGTAATGATTGACCCATTTTCCCGAGGCAAAGAATAGGAAACGACTTACGAGTAGAAGGGACTGGAGAAGAGGTTTTCACCAAATCAAGCGGAAATTTCCCCAGAGTAACAACTCTCAGTAATGAGATTGTATGTGCTCCACGCAAGAGTGTACTAGACGAGGAAAAGGCTAAGGGAGAAAGCTAGACTTCATTACTTCTGTATCATTGGAAACAGTATGAACGGATGCTTCATTAGAAGAAGTCGTACTTAAAGGTAGAAAGAAACACACTGGTAGTGTGACTGTCCTAAAGGAGATTACCTACAATATTATGGGGAAACTTTGAATTACATCTTTCTGACTCCCCATGAGTACACGTGACGTAGCGGGCTGGTAGTGTGTTTCTATACCTTCAGATTACGTGTTCATATGGTACTGATGAACCAATGATGGAAAACGAAGAGTGGCGAGACAAGATACTGACTTTCAATATGGTCATAGGTTATAAAATCATAAATTATGATCATAAATTCATCAGGTATGACAAGTTTTATGCAACAGGAAAAGTGAAATCAGTTGAGCAGAATCCCTGACCAAGCTGATATTACACCATTTCAAGATTGTATGTGCTCCTCGCAAGAGTGTACTAGATGAGGAAAAGGCCAAGGGAGAAAGCTAGACTTCATTACTTCTGTATCATTGTAACATTATGAACAGATGCTTTATTAGAAGCAGTCGTACTTAAAGGTAGAAAGAAACACACTGGTAGTGTGGCTGTCCTAAAGGAGATTACCTACAATATTATAGGGGAAAACTTTGAACTACACCTTTCTGTCTCGCCATGAGCTCAGGTGACGTGATGGTGGTGTGTTTCTACCTTGAAATTATAGGTTCATATATGGTACTGATGAACCCACGATGGAAAACGAAGAGTGGCGAGACAAGATACTGACTTTCAATATGGTCATAGGTTATAAAATCATAAATTATGATCATAAATTCATCAGGTATGACAAGTTTTATGCAACAGGAAAAGTGAAATCAGTTGAGCAGAATCCCTGACCAAGCTGATATCACACCATTTAATAAAACAAGTGACACGAGACAACGAAATTGAAAACATAGGAAGAAATGAGAGAAGATGAGATCATAAACAAAATTGAAAAATTCGCTAGAATCTCAAGAATTCACACAAGTTGACGAATATCATGGAAGCATTATTTGATGGAAACAGGTAATCTGGTGTAAGAAGACACCGAACATTGAACGAAATTTGAAGAGTTTTGCGTCGCTGTTCTTGTGAGCAGTTGAGAACATAATACACATTTTCACAAGTGCTTGGGTACGTTGTTAGGTAGATATAACCCAATATGGTAGGTACTGACTTTTCCACTTTTCCTTCCTCAATAGCCTATATCGGTTCACGAATAACTCAGTGCAGAATAACTCGGTGGCGTAGTGGTCAAGACGCTCGCCTGGTAATCAGGAGGGCGTGGATTCGATCCCAGCCGAGGTATGGAATTTTATCCTCATTTATTTGAGAATTTGACCACATAATAATAGAGCTCTAAGGGTTAGGTGGTAGAGAACGCCTAAGGCGTTAACCTCGCCTAGTGGTTGCCTTCCACTCGAGAGTCTATTATTATTATTATTACCTATAATAATATAAATATGTAGATTTTGACGTCTCCTTAAGCGTAGAGACTTGAAAACGTCCAAATTTGACCAAAAACAAGCTAACGTCAACAAAGAAAGATGTGAAAATGTCCCAAAAGGAGGAGAGAATAGAATAAAGCCAGCCGTTCCGAGAGGGACCTCATGTGTTCGACCCTAACAGAAATCGACCCCGCCACCTAGATCTACCTCCCCTAGTTAGGTATTTATTTATTTATTGTTTATTTAGTACAATTTACGATCTATGACAAACTGCGCTTGTTGATCCAAGTATCTAAAATTAGATAAATAGTCAAGTAGGTAGATGTACCTACTGAAAATGGACTTTGAAAAAATCTGAAATGCCTGGAAGAAACAGAGTTGGTTTAGAAAACGTTTTTTCCTGTTTCGACAATACCTATCTAGAGAACCCTTGAGTTTGTCATGATGTCATGTAGCTGATGCTGATGTAGCCATTGCAATTGCCTTACGGTAATGAGTTTTTTTACTGGTTCACGTAAAAAAAAAAAAAAAAAA
>NW_007380687.1:0-5693 GCF_000475195.1 Diaphorina citri
AAAGGGTTAAATATCGTCAAGTAGGCGGACAGGCGTGACAATAGATTATGACGTCATGATATCTAATTTTCTTCTCCTCCTTCTTCTAATTCTTCTTCTCCATCATCTTCTTCTTCTTCCTCCTCCTCCTCCTCTTCCTCCTCCTCCTCCTCCTCTTTCTTCTTCTCTGCCTTCTTATTCTTACTTCTTCTCTTCCTCCTTTCTAATTTTCTACTCCTCCTCCTCCACTTTCTTCTTCTTATTCTTCTTCTTCTATTCTTTCTTCTTCTCCTCCTCCTCCTCCTTCTTCTTCCAATCCTTCTCCTCTTTCGTCTTCTTCTTCTCCTCCTCCTCTTTCTTCTTTTTCTTTTCTTGCCTTTTACCACTGTTTTCTACTCCTCCTTCTGCCCCTCCTTTCCTTCCTCCTCCTGATTTTCTAATACCTACCTACTGAAATATAGAAATGACAATTCCAACCGATACGCATAGGTAAGGTGTTATTTCCGAATAAGTAAATAATTAGATTAGTTAGCGAGAAAGATGGTAATGGTGAATATGACATCTCCACTAATACAATGGTGGAGATGCCAAAACTCCACTTCTAAACTATAACCCGTCAAAGTTTCCTTTAGGACACTTTTGTCCCGAAGATTACAAAGTTCATTAGTAGGTACCTCGGTACCTAAAATGTGTTATTTATTTGTTGTATTAGAATAAATTATTTTTATGTAGTGTAATGTAAATATATATTTGAGAAGAGGCTTCACCAAACACTATTAAAAAGAATAATTTCGTACATAGCCTTCAATCTCGCCTCATCCTAGCATACCTAGTATGTACCAGGCTCTCAAAGAATTGGATAGTATTTCGAGAGCGCCCTATGATTCGATTTCTCTGGGTTCTCAACTCATTTTCGGGATTATTACATCAGTAGGACCTTGTTATGTTTTAATTAAATACTAAACGAGGAGGGAGGAGAAGGGAGAGAAAAGGGAGGGAGGAGAGGGAAATAAAAGAAAAAGGAAATGAAGACACAAGGTGTAGACAAGGGAGAGAGAAAGGGAGAAGGAGGAAGAGAGAAGAAGAGAGGGAGGGGAAAGAGAGAGAGAGAGAGAGAGAGGGAGGGAAAGAGGGGAAAAATAAGGCGGCATTCAATGTATCCCTTCTTTTGTTCCGTGTCATATCTGAGTCCCTTTTTTCTGCCCTTTCTGCTGTCTCTTTCTACTTATTACTACAGTATCCTCTCTCTCTTCTTCTTCTTTTTCTTTTCCTTCGTTATCTAAATATATATCTCTTTAGCACTTCCCTATTTTCGCTTTCACACTTTCTTTTCTCCCTCCTTCTCTTTGTCTTTCCTATTTTTTATCTCTCTCTCTCTCTCTCTCTCTCTCCCAGTACTGTGTCTCTCTATTTTCCTTTCATTCCTTCTGCTTCCTCTCTTCCCAAGACCTTCTAATCTTGTTCCCCCTCCTCCTTCTCTTCATTATCTCTTCCAAGTCTTGTTTCGTTTTCTTCACACACCAGTTGGTGGTCAGAGGGATGGTGAAGGAAAGAGGGCAGGATATAGGGAGAAGAGGAAGAAAAGAGGGATAGAAAAGAGGAACACGGGGGAGTTTGGGAGAAGGAAATATGACGAAAGAGGAAAGAAATAGGAGGAGGAAAGGAAAATTGGGAGGTGAGAAAGAGGAATAGAAAAGAGAATGAGGAATGAAAAAGTTAGGTTGGAGGAATGATATCAGGAGAGAGGGAAGAAATAGAGGAAGGAGGGACTGTTTGGGAGGGAGAGAGAGAAATAATAAAGAAGGAGGGAAGGATAAATTGGGAAGGAAAGAAGGGGAGAAGGAGTTCGAAGAGGAGAAAAAAATAGAGGGTAGGGAAGAAATTGGAGGGAGACATAAATTGGGAATGAAAGAGGGGCAGCAATAAATTATCGCAGTGTAAACGTGCTGAGATGTAGGAGAGGATTAGAAGCTTGAGACAAACTTTGAAATTACAGGGTGGCTTTGAAACAAGGAGACACCCTGGTTCAGTCAACAGTTCAGCGAAAAAGTTAGCCAGTAAAAAAGATCCAATTGACCCCTAATTTCGTGAAAATCGGATAAACCGTTTTGAAGCTATGGCGAAATGTCCTATGTATTTCCCGTCCTGCCTAGTAAGCGATTGCCGTCCGGGGTGGATTTTATCCTCAACAGGTAACGTTTGTTCTCAAAACGGCTGGCTTTCTTCTAAACTGTCCACCTCTTCTCTTTGATTTCGGGACGATAACAGCTCCGTCGCGCCGTTAGAGTTCCCTCAATCAAACCTCAAGGGGGGGGGGGTGTCGCGGAAACCGCGAGTTAATTCAACAGTTTGAGTTCGGGTTAATGTCTGTTTGTTCCGTAATAACTTTCAAACTGTTTGTCTGATTTCAATGAAGTTTAGGTATTATCTACAATAATATCGACAAAATTTAGCACATGCTAACATGAAAAACCAATTAAACTATTTTCTATTGAACCTCCTTGATTCTTGATTTCATTCCGGGTCGAAAATTTCGCCATGTGCATTTATCTCCATGGCTAGTCAATACTAGGTTGTTCTTGATTCTTGAACAACAAGTCATGAAAGTAGAACAGTTTGCATGTGAAAAAAGGTCTGACTCCGCTGAGCATTGAACCGGGCTCTGCCGCGTGCAAGACGAGTGTAGTTATCATTGAGTCAAGGAAACTGACCCCCCAAGTGTTCAGCTACAATTAGGAGAATACTTTCTGAAAAATTTCGCCTGCGGCGCTCAAAATTCGATCGGACTGCATTTCTGAAAAGTTGAGGGGAGGGTGCTCCCCTATGTACATAGGTTAATGGCCTGCGAATTACCTCCCAATGTAGCATGTGGCCCGCATATACATGGAAGTTGGAAACCCCTGCCCTATAGGCTTCCTGTAATATTACCCACTTTCGAGTTTACATGTGACCCCTAAACCCTGAAAGGGAATATCTTCTTGATCAAATTGAATTTTCTGTCTCTCACCATGATAATATTCCTTTCTCTATCCCTCTTCCCTTTATCCCTCTTTTCCTCTCTCCTTTCTCTTACATTCTGTCTTTTTCCCTCTCTCCTTTCTCTTACATTCTGTCTTTTTCCCTCTCCCCTTTTTCTTACCTTCTGTCTTTTTCTCTTATCATTCCATCTCTTAATTTTCTCCCACCCTCATCTTCATTACAACAATGTTTTTTCACTTCATTGTCTTTCTCTTTCTTCCCTCCTTCTCTTTTCCTCATTTTTCTCCTTCTGGTCTTTCTCATTCTCCTACTTCTCCATCTTCCCCTTTTTTTCTCTCCCTCTTTTTTTTCTCATTTAATCTTGTTCTACTCCTCCTCCTTCTTTCTCCAGTCTTTCTTCCTTAACATTCTTCTCCTCCTCCTTTTCTTTCTCACCTTATTGTCCTCCTCCTCCTTCTCTTCCTCTTCCTTCACCTTTTCCTCTTTATTCTTCTAGTTATTACAAATTTTTATTGTATCATCTACCCACCTTATGTTACGTGTTCAATTCTCTCTGCTCTTTCTCCTCCCTTTTTAGTCCGTCCTTCCTTTATTATTACGATAGTAATAACAAAAGGTATAGTGGACGGGCTATTGTATTAGCTTCGGTGTCGTCTGTCTGTCAGTCTGTCTGACCTATGAACTCAAAGCGAGAAAGTTTTAGATAACACTTCAGTCGTTAATTTAAGACCGGTTTTAGTGTAATCTATGTTAGGCTACGCCGAGAAAGGCCAATAAATGGATGGGTGACTTAAACATTATATTGGGAATAAACGGAGAACGGGCTCTAGTCTTGATTTTAAAATCATTACATGAAAGTAAACCAAAAAATCAAATCAAGAATAATAATAAACTGAATATTAAACAAATTAGGTAGGTACATACCTAGGTTCTGATTTTCTTTAATCACGATCGAATAAACTACGGGCTAAAAAATTCCCGGAGGGACGGGCCCAGCTTGTTCTCTTTATTTTTTCCTTTCTCCTCCCTTCTCTTTTTTCTCACTTTTTTCTCTCGTCTCGTTTTGTTCTCTTTGTAGAATTCATTATTATTTAATGATTCGATTATGTCTCTTTCTAACTCCATCTCTTCCTCTCCCTCTCTCCTTCTCTCTCTCTCCCTTTTCCTCTTTCTCTTTTATACCTTGATGCTTTTTTCCTTAATTATTTTTATCTCCATGCCCTTTTCTTAGTAGCTTATTTTGTAATGTACTAGGCCTGTAGCTCGAAGGTTCTAGGCTGAAATATTTCTGGTTTGTTTTGTTTTGTTCTGGTCTCAATTTCGTTAGAATTTTGGGGTGTCCTGAGCCTTGTAAGGATCATCTTGGGCAAAAAATAAGTTTTTCAAGTAAAGTAGGTACTTATGCAAAGAGCATTTTTATTTGGTAACAAAAGTCAAGATAATTATTATTATTATTTTTGCAGAGTGAATGATAGGTTTCCTCTCTCTCTCTCTCTCTCTCTCTCTCTCTCTCTCTCTCTCTCTCTCCTCCTCTTTCTCTTCCCATCCCTCAAATATCTTAATTTCTCTTCTTTCGTCTCCTCTTTCTCTTTTCCCTCCCACTTCTATTCTAGTCTCTCCTTCTCCCTTCCCTTCTAGTCTCACTTCTCTTCTAGCTACTCTCTCCTTTCTTTTCTATTATATTTTGAAGCATTATGCAGTGTGTATTAGTATTATTTCTGTGCCATTGTCATGAATACCCAGGACAGAACACTGTTTTTCGGTTTAGGGAACATTGTGTTTCTTCTCCTTCTCTTCCTCCTCCTTCTTCTCCTCCTCCTTCTCCTTCTCTTCCTCCTCTTCCTTCTCTTCCTCCTCTTCTTCCTCTCCTCCTTCCCTTCCTCCTTTTTCTTTGTAAGAAAATTGCAAGTCTTTCTAGGTTAACTGCATATTTCTCAAGTGATCTGAATAATACCTAAATGTTGTCTTTTTCTTATTTTGTTCTCTCTTTTTTCCACCCCAATTCCTCATGTCTCCTTTTTTCCCCTTTCATAATATTTATAGTCTTGTTGTTGCTATTGTTATAGTTGTTGGTGCTGCTGTTGTTATAGTTGTTGGTGCTGCTGTTGTTGTTGTTGTTGGTGCTGCTGTTGTTGTTGTTGTTGGTGCTGCTGTTGTTGTTGTTGTTGGTGCTGCTGTTGTTGTTGTTGTTGGTGCTGCTGTTGTTGTTGTTGTTGGTGCTGCTGTTGTTGTTGTTGTTGGTGCTGCTGTTGTTGTTGTTGTTGGTGCTGCTGTTGTTGTTGTTGTTGGTGCTGCTGTTGTTGTTGTTGTTGGTGCTGCTGTTGTTGTTGTTGTTGGTGCTGCTGTTGTTGTTGTTGTTGTTGTTGGTGCTGCTGTTGTTGTTGTTGTTGTTGTTGTTGCTGCTGTTGTTGTTGTTGTTGTTGTTGGTGCTGCTGTTGTTGGTACTGCTTTTGTTGTTGTTGGTGCTGCTGCTGTTGTTGTTGTTGGTCGTCGTCTTCTTCTTCTTCTTCTTTTCTTCTATTTCTCTTCAGATACTCGTACTTTTGGGTCTTTGTTGAGTTTAGGTCAAATCCAAAACACCTCGAATCACTTCTTCTTTCGCTTTCATTTCTTTGTCTCTTTCTTTCCTCTCCATTATTCCTATTGTTTTCTTTTAAACTTCTTCTTTGGCTAGAAAAAAAAAGATGAAACATTGAGAGGGAAAGAGAGAGAGAGAAAGAGAGAGAGAGAGAGAG
>NW_007380687.1:5711-20552 GCF_000475195.1 Diaphorina citri
GCCAAAAAAAAAAAAAAAAAAACGGTACATCTTTGTTTGGACCCCCCCCCCTCGACAAAATCCTGGATACGGCCCTGGTAGGTACACTACCTTTACGAGAGGGGTAGATGTAGATACCTATCATGGTAGAAGAGATACCCTGCTATCCTTATGAATCCTGTGATACGTGAAATATTATGCTGTCTGGAAAACGAGCAACATATTGGCTATTTTCCTTTTTTTTTTTTAAAGAGGTTTGACAGGGGGAACTGTAACTGCTATGGTCTTATCGTCCCGAAATCGAAGAGAGAAGGAAGACAGGATAGGAGAAAGCCAGCCGTTCCGAGAACGAACATTATCCCATCAGGATAAAATCCGCCCCGGGCGGTAATCGAACCCGCGGCCTAGCGCTTACAAGGCAGACGCACTACCAACTAAGCTAACTAGGTTGGCTATTTAATTTTAAATTCCTCCTTACTTTTACTAGTTACCTACTACTCCTAAGCTTGAAATAATAGAAGTCTATTAAGTTCTAAGTCCTGGATTAGACATTAATGTAGTCATAAATAAAGGGGAATAGCTTTTGGAAAGGTAATACCTAAGCTTTTGTAGAGGGCGTAGTTTGTTGAAAATAGTAAGGTATAAGTAAGTAGTTGAATCTAAGTTGTACCTACATAGATATAAATAGTAAGGTAGTATTTGTACCTACATAGATATAGGATTATAGTTAGTATGGTTTGTACCTAGAATATTAATCCTAGCAAAGAACAAG
Organism: Diaphorina citri; assembly: GCF_000475195.1. Lineage (NCBI taxonomy): Eukaryota > Metazoa > Arthropoda > Insecta > Hemiptera > Psyllidae > Diaphorina > Diaphorina citri. The sequence goes on from NW_007380687.1 coordinate 6,463, forward strand.
TGTTCGAAATGTGGATTTCTTGTTACAAAAAATACGACGCGGGTTTCGTCACAGTTGACAGGTGGTTAACTTAAACGTTAAACCTGAAATCATTTCCGTTAAACCTGAAATAATCTCGCTTAAACCCTATTGAAAATCGCGAGCTGCTGGCTTTTCCTGGCCTCACTCAGCTTGGCTTTTCCCGGCCTCACTCAGGTTGGGTGAGGAGACGGGCAGCTTGTCGTCGAATATTGGGTAAAAAACCCGTCACTAAAGACCTTAGCAGTTATACAGTGAACCTTTCATTCATTCATTCATGGGCGTCAACGTGAACGTTGGTTGCCAAAACTGATGTGACCGTAGCTCTGAATGCGTCTCTGCTGCTAGTTCTTTCAATTCCATGTGATTTCTCAGCCCCAGCCATTCCAGGATATCGTCTTCCCAAACTCTTCTTGGTCTTCCGAGAAATAGAGAAAGAACAGTGATGAATTATTAATAGAAAAGCAAAATGAATAAAGATATTAGTAGTCCTCTCTCTCTCTCCCTCCCTCTCTCTTTATTCTCCATCTCGCTCTTTAACATTTTCAACCTGAACCTTTAATCTCTGAACCATTCATCACTCCTAAGAGAGAAAGAGAGAGAGAGAGAGAGAGAGAGAGAGAGATAGAGAGAGGGAGAGAGAGAGAGGGAGAGAGAGAGAGACAGAAGAGAGAGAGAACAATATAAGGGATAGGAAGTGCGAGAAAGTGAGTAGGGCATACAAGGGAGCTTTTTCACTTAAAATTTCTCTCTCTCTCTTTCTCTCTTTTTTACTTTCTATTACTACAGTATAGCGGAGCTATACTAGTAATGAAAGTATTGCAATCGGTCCAAATTTTCAAAATCGGGTGCTCCATCTCGCTCTTTAACATTTTCAACCTGAACCTTTAATCTCTGAACCATTCATCACTCCTAAGAGAGAAGAGAGAGAGAGAGAGAGAGAGAGAGAGAGAGAGAGAGAGAGAGGGAGAGAACAATATAAGGGATAGAAAATAGGAAGTGCGAGAAAGTGAGTTGGGCATACAAGGGAGCTTTTTCACTTGAAATTTCTCTTTCACTCCATATATTTCCCCATCCATCTCTCTCTCACTCTCTCCATATGGGAAATGTCTGTCTCTCTCCATCTCAACACATGGCATTTGAAATACCTACCTACCTCCTGCATGGTATTTGAAATGGGTTATGTTATAACCCATTTAGGTAGGCACATAGTATTGTATATGAATACCAGTACCAGTTCGGGAGTTTTGACCTCAGATTTTGATTTTTCCCAACTTTTCACATAGGAATCGACCATTTGTTTATAATTTCCACCCATTTGCAACTGCTCCATTTTATCTATTATAGATAGATTTTTACATATCTAATTTTATTATAGGCACTTAGGCACCTACATAGTATATGAATACCAGGATACCTACATAAATGTCTTAAAAAGAGAAAAGAAAACGGAATACACACCAGATTTTTCTTTCTCCCTCCCCTTTTCCTCTCTTTCTATCTTTTTCCCCTCCTTCTCCCTTTTTCCCCTCTCTCTTTTTCTCCCTTTCTCTTCCTATATTGGAGAGTTTGCAGAAGAAAATCTTTTCGTTTTTCGTGTGCTCTCCCAATTTATTAATTGGAAAGGTAGTTTCGAGTGCAACACAAAATATTAAAAAGTAGGTCCTTAGGAATAGTGAATAAGTAATATTTCTAAGGCCCTCCTTTATATTATGTTGTATCACACATTAGATTACACATCACACTGCTTTATCACACATTAGATTTTCTTACCGTTTATTTATTTCTTTTCTTAAATTTTCTTACTTTTTCTTGTTTCAGGTACAATACATAACTCTTTGGCACCAAAAAAGGACTTTACATAATTATCTGCTATGTTATAGGTATGTAAGTCATTTCTTACTTTCCATGGTCTGAGACAGGACTTTTTTACTTAAAAAAAAAAATAATAAAATTAAATAATAGGTACCTAATAATAATAAAGAGTTGTGCTAGCCCTCAACTTCCTGATGTCTTGTTATTTCGTTCAAATCCTCCCAACCTAATCTGACTGGATTCTTTACCTTCCCCCATGAAAGGGAGCGGACCAGAGATTTAATCACGTGTATTGTAAGAACATCACTCTCTTTATTTCTCTCTCTCTCTCTCTCTCTCTCTCCTTCCCCTTCTCTCTCTTTTTACTTCTCTCCTATTTTCTTTCTCTCACACCATATCACTGTCTTTCGGTATCTGTTTCTTTCTTCCCTTTCTCTTCCTCTATTGAGCTGGTCTTCTTTTTGTTTTCTTTCCTTTTACGAAAAAGGAGGCGGAGAATGACGATGAAGAAAAAGAAGAAGGAGAAAGGAGGAAGAGGATGAGGAGGAAAAGAAGAAGGAGGAGGGGGGAGCAGAAGAAGAAGAATAAGAAGAATAAGAGGAAGAAGAAGAAGAAGAAGAAGAAGAAGAAGAAGAAGAAGCCCGAAGGACCACATTTCAAATATCCGGCCTGAAGGACCACATTTCAAATATCCGGCCCGAAGGACCACATTTCAAATATCCGGCCTGAAGGACCACATTTCAAATATCCTGCCCGAAGGACCACAATACATTTCAAATATCCTGCCCGAAGGACCACAATACATTTCAAATATCCTGCCCGAAGGACCACAATACATTTCAAATATCCTGCCCGAAGGACCACAATACATTTCAAATATCCTGCCCGAAGGACCACAATACATTTCAAATATCCTGCCCGAAGGACCACAATACATTTCAAATATCCTGCCCGAAGGACCACAATACATTTCAAATATCCTGCCCGAAGGACCACAATACATTTCAAATATCCTGCCCGAAGGACCACAATACATTTCAAATATCCTGCCCGAAGGACCACAATACATTTCAAATATCCTGCCCGAAGGACCACAATACATTTCAAATATCCTGCCCGAAGGACCACATTTCAAATATCCTGCCTGAAGGACCAGATTGCAAATATCCGGCCTGAAGGACCAAATTTCAAAGATTACCACTTCAGGTTTCATAATTTCAATTCATTGTTGATACCAAACTTAGGAACATAAAAGCACATTTCCTTCATCTGGTCCAATTTATTTGTCGTAAAACCCAAAACCGGTATACACAAGTCCCATTCAGATGGCGTGTGGTATGCAAAGGGGTTTTGCGGGTACTTGATCTATTTATAATGATTAGAGGCACATTGTTTTTTTCCTCCCGAGGTAATTAAGTGTCAATATTACATTAAATTAGGAGCTAGTTGTTCAGTAGTTCAAATAGGACGCCTAATGAAGTTGTCAACCTACAGGGTGTCACGGTTTCAATTTTGTATACAGGGTGAGACTGGAGGACTTTCAGGTCGGATTGGCTTAGTAAAAATATGGTAAATGTGAAGTAGGTAAAGTGAAGGGATTAAAATTTGAAAACAAGGTAGGCAACCTACAGGTAGATAGTAAAAAATCAAAACAAAATAATTTAAAATTTAAAAGACAATTGAGATTCGACATTCAACCGGTGATAAAATATTTTAAATGCAACTACATATGAACTTCAATGGGTTATTTTCTGGTGTTCTCGTGTTGACCCAACATCTAAATGGGAAGTATTGTGTCTCTTCTCGCCCATCTGATGAGGGACATACTACGACACAGACTACACGAGTCTAATGTAGCAGTTATTTAATTGCTACAAAATAAAAACGGTGGTGAAGCAATCATCTTTTTTTATTTTAAAGAGTTTTCATAGCGAATAGCTTCCTAGTGACCCAAATAAAATTTGGTGGTAAACAACTTGATTGTGAATTGAAAACAGCCAGCCTAGTTAGTTTAGTTGGTAGTGCGTCTGCCTTGTAGGCGCTAGGCCGCGGGTTCGATTCCCGCTCGGGGCGGATTTTATCCCTTTAAAAAAAAAATGTTCGTCCTCGGAACGGCTGGCTTTCTCCTATCCTACCTTCCTTCTCTCTTCGATTTCGGGACGATAAGGCCTTAGCAGTTACAGTTCCCTCTGTCAGGTCGAGTGTCGACATGAGGCTTTAACACATTTTGTACCATAAGTCATATTTTTGTACCATACCTACCAACATAGAAGGGTGTAGTGGTTAAAGCGTCGGACATCGAAACTAGATGTTGATGGTTCGAGTTCAAGTCCAGTCTTAAATTCTTTGTTAAGGTACATTAAGTTGCGAACGACATTATTTTAATCCAACATAGAAGGGTGTAGTGGTTAAAGCGTCGGACTTCGAAACTAGATGTTGATGGTTCGAGTTTAAGTCCAGTCTTAAATTCTTTGTTAAGGTACATCAAGTTGCGAACGACATTTAATATTTGTGACCATCATTTTTCTCTTCTTCGTCTGGTTCAGTCTGTAGTGACAGTTTTCTCATACGTTTTTGTGACACCCTGTAATTTTAATATTTGTGACCATCATTTTTCTCTTCTTCGTCTGGTTCAGTCTGTAGTGACAGTTTTCTCATACGTTTTTGTGACACCCTGTATAATATTTGTGACCATCATTTTTTTCTTCGTCTGGTTCAGTCTGTAGTGACAGTTTTCTCATACGTTTTTGTGACACCCTGTAAGTTCTAAATTTTCCCCATTCCCATGTTCATCTTGTTTTATGTTCACCCTGTAGATAATTTATGATATGTGTACAAAATCTAAAGTCATAAATTCCTTTTCTCTTCGTCTGCTCCATTCTGTCGGAATCTGTAATGGTAATATGAATATTATCACGTTTTATGACACCCTGTAGGTTCTAAATTCTCCGCATACCCAGTGTTCATCTTGTTTTATGTCCACCCTGTAGATAGGTACCTACTTTTTCGCTGTGTGTGCAAAAGCCAAAGCAAATTCTCCGCATACCCAGTGTTCATCTTGTTTTATGTCCACCCTGTAGATAGGTACCTACTTTTTCGCTGTGTGTGCAAAAGCCAAAGCCATAAATCTCTTCTGTCTACTTCTTACAATAAATGACAATGTTCTCGTGTGTACGTTCGTTTGGCAGAATAAACGCTTCTGAGTGCTTCATTGGCTTGCAAACGCTCTTTGTAGAACAATAAAGAGAACATAGAAGAAGAAGAAGAAGAAGAAGGAGAAGAAGAAGAAGAAGAAGAAGAAGAAGAAGAAGAAGAAGAAGAAGAAGAAGGGGAAGGAGAAGATTAAGGAGAGGCAAGGAGGAGAAATAAGAGGAGAAGAAGAAAAAAGACGAAGAAGAATAAGAGGAGGAAGGAGAGAAAGAAGATGAAGAAGAAGAGGAAGGAGAGGAGAAGAAGAAGAAGAAGAAGAAGAAGAAGCCTTCCCTTCTAGTCTCACTTCTCTTCTAGCTACTCTCTCCTTTCTTTTCTATTATATTTTGAAGCATTATGCAGTGTGTATTAGTATTATTTCTGTGCCATTGTCATGAATACCCAGGACAGAACACTGTTTTTCGGTTTAGGGAACATTGTGTTTCTTCTCCTTCTCTTCCTCCTCCTTCTTCTCCTCCTCCTTCTCCTTCTCTTCCTCCTCTTCCTTCTCTTCCTCCTCTTCTTCCTCTCCTCCTTCCCTTCCTCCTTTTTCTTTGTAAGAAAATTGCAAGTCTTTCTAGGTTAACTGCATATTTCTCAAGTGATCTGAATAATACCTAAATGTTGTCTTTTTCTTATTTTGTTCTCTCTTTTTTCCACCCCAATTCCTCATGTCTCCTTTTTTCCCCTTTCATAATATTTATAGTCTTGTTGTTGCTATTGTTATAGTTGTTGGTGCTGCTGTTGTTATAGTTGTTGGTGCTGCTGTTGTTGTTGTTGTTGGTGCTGCTGTTGTTGTTGTTGTTGTTGTTGGTGCTGCTGTTGTTGTTGTTGTTGTTGTTGGTGCTGCTGTTGTTGGTACTGCTTTTGTTGTTGTTGGTGCTGCTGCTGTTGTTGTTGTTGGTCGTCGTCTTCTTCTTCTTCTTCTTTTCTTCTATTTCTCTTCAGATACTCGTACTTTTGGGTCTTTGTTGAGTTTAGGTCAAATCCAAAACACCTCGAATCACTTCTTCTTTCGCTTTCATTTCTTTGTCTCTTTCTTTCCTCTCCATTATTCCTATTGTTTTCTTTTAAACTTCTTCTTTGGCTAGAAAAAAAAAGATGAAACATTGAGAGGGAAAGAGAGAGAGAGAAAGAGAGAGAGAGAGAGAGAGAGAGAGAGAGAGAGAGAGAGAGAGAGAGAGAGAGAGAGAGGAGTCTAATGATAAATGCGAGGAGGAGAGAGAGGGAGGGAGAATTTTGACATTTTTAGCTTTGGTAACGGTTGATGTCACCCTAAGTGAAATAAATAATTTATCATAAAAATATTATAGAGACACAAGAAGCAAGAAAAAAGAAAGAGAGAAAAAGAAGAAGAAAAAGAAGAAGGAGAAGAAGAAGAAGAAGAAGAAGGAAGAAGAAGAAGAAGAAGAAGAAGAAGAAGAAGAAGAAGAAGAAGAAGAAGAATAAGAAGGAGAGATTGGGGGGTTAGGAATAGATGAAAAAGAGGAAGGAGAAAAGTGAGACAAAAAATGGAAAAGTAAAATTGAGACAAAGATTGAAAAAAAAGAAGAAGAAAAAAGATAAAAGGAAGGGAAAGGAGAAGGAGAAAAATCAGAAAACAAAAAGAAGAAGCAGAAGAAAATTGGCAAGGATTTCACACACCATGATTTTTGAGATTAAACATCGACCAGGTAGAAACGTATTGGACACTGGGAAACTCTGAAAGTGGAACGGAAACAGAGTGGGAACAGTGAAAATGAAATTCCTGTTAGAGAAATCAGGAGGGGGAAATGGTAAAATGGAATAAAAAGAAGAAGAAGAAGGAGAAGAAGAAGAAGAAGAAGAAGAAGAAGAAGAAGAAGAAGAAGAACAAAAAAGAAGAAGAAGAAGAGATTGGGGGGATAGGAATAGATGAAAAAGAAAAAAGTGAGACAAGAAAAATGTAAAAGTCAGACAAAGATTAAAAAAAGAAGAAGAAAAAAGATAAAAGGAAGGGAAAGGAGAAGGAGAAAAATCAGAAAACAAAAAGAAGAAGGAGAAGAAAATTGGCAAGGATTTCACACACCATGATTTTTGAGATTCAACATCGATCAGGTAGAATCGTATTGGACACTGGGAAACGCTGAAAGTGGAACGGAAACAGAGTGGGAACAGTGAAAATGAAATTCCTGTTAGAGAAATCAGGAGGGGGAAATGGTAAAATGGAATAATATTGAGGGAGAAAGAAAAAGAGGGAATAAAGAATGGAGAGAATAACATTAACAGAACTGAATTGGATGAACGAAATAGAGAAGGACAGGGAGAAAGAGAGGAATAGACAATGAGAGAGAGAGGGCAGGAAAATAGAAAATGGAAAACTGTTGGAAAACTTCGGGTTTTTAGTTGTTTTGTTGCACATTTGTATTCCAGAATTTTCCAACAGTTTTCCATTTTCTATTTTCCTGCCCTCTCTCTCTCATTGTCTATTCCTCTCTTTCTCCCTGTCCTTCTCTATTTCGTCCATCCAATTCAGTTCTGTTAATATTATTCTCTCCATTCTTTATTCCCTCTTTTTCTTTCTCCCTCAATATTATTCCATTTTACCATTTCCCCCTCCTGATTTCTCTAACAGGGAAGGAGAAGATTAAGGAGAGGCAAGGAGGAGAAATAAGAGGAGAAGAAGAAAAAAGACGAAGAAGAATAAGAGGAGGAAGGAGAGAAAGAAGATGAAGAAGAAGAGGAAGGAGAGGAGAAGAAGAAGAAGAAGAAGAAGAAGAAGGAGAAGAAGAAAAAGAAGGAGAAGAGGAGGATGAGCAGCAGGAATTTCCCTCATTTTGTGCTTAGCACATTGTATAATTCAAATAGTTTACAGGGGTTTATACAAAATTCAAGTCTATTAGAGACCATTCCAGAAAAATGAAAAAACTGGAAAAAGTTTTTATTTAGGATTTAGGAACACCTAATACCTATCTACCTTTTCAGTCCGTCCTTCCTTTATTATTACAATAGTACCTAATAAAAAGGTATAAGGGACGGACTATTGTATTCGCTTCGGTGTTGTCTGTCCCCATAGAAGGACTTACCCAAATCTGGTCGACCTATAATATATCAAATTAAAGATCTTTTTACCAGGAACACGAAAATGGTGATGCAAATTTTGTCCAGAGAACCATAAAGCCAAAAAACCACCTTTGTCGCGACGACCTACCTATGTATAAACTCTAAGCGAAAAAGTTTTAGATAACATTTCAGTCGAGAATTTAAGACTGGTTTTAGCGTTACCTGTGTTTGTTAAGCTACGCCGAGAAAGGCCAATAAATGGATGGGTAATTTAAACATTATATTGGGAATAAAGGGAGAACGGGCTCTAGTCTTGAATTTAAATCATTACATGAAAGTAAAATGAAAAAATCAAACAAATATTAAACAAATTAGGTAGGTACATATACATCGGTACTGATTTTCTCTAATCACGATCGAATAAACTACGGGCTAAAAATTCCGGAGGGACGGGCCCAGCTTGTTCTCTTGGGAAAGACACACTACTTGTATATCTCCCCATTTAGATAAATTCCCTTTTTTTCTCATTCTCTTATCTCTACTCACCATCTTTCTCTCTCTCTCCTTCTTACCTTTGTTATTCCCCACCTTCTTTCCTTGTCTATCCTTTTTTCTCTCCATTCCATTTAATTGAAAAAGAAAAGGACAGCAATTGACAATTCTCATGATTTTCAAATATTTACTCATATGAAAGAAGAAAAAATTAAAAAAATTACACCGCAAAAATTTTTCAGTTACGTTATGTACTTCTCGAGATATGCGCATTTTAACGCGAGCGAAAGATGTGGCAACAGCGCATCACTAGCGATACGTCATTCCATAGTTAGGCGAGTAGGTATACCTACTATACGCATGTGATTCTAGCGCACTTGTTACTTTCCTTATCCTATAGGAAAGTAATGTAATCGGGTCAAATTTTCGATGGTCAGTTTTTAGTGTCAAAACACGTTTTGAGGTCCCTAGACCCTAAATCCAAAGTTTCAGCCATTGGTCCGTGTGTCTGTCTGTGAGTAGCTAGAAGAGAAGTGAGACTAGAAGGGAAGGGAGAAGGAGAGACTAGAATAGAAGTGGGAGGGAAAAGAGAAAGAGGAGACGAAAGAAGAGAAATTAAGATATTTGAGGGATGGGAAGAGAAGGTAAGTGAAGAAAGAAGAGAAAAAATATGATAGGAGAGAAAAGAAGAGAAGAGAGAGAAGATGAGAAGGCAAAAGGAGAGAAGAGAAGAGAGAGAAGATGAGAAGGCAAAAGGAGAGAAGAGAAGAGAGAGAAGATGAGAAGGCAAAAGGAGAGAAGAGAAGAGAGAGAAGATGAGAAGGCAAAAGGAGAGAAGAGAAGAGAGAGAAGATGAGAAGGCAAGAGAAGAGAAGAGAATAGAAGAGAAGAGAAAAGAGAAGACAAGACAAGAGAAGCGAAGAGAAGAGAAAGAGACAAGGGAAAAGTAGTAGAAGAGAAGAGAAAAGAGAAGACAAGACAAGAGAAGCGAAGAGAAGAGAAAGAGACAAGGGAAAAGTAGAGACGAGAAGGGATTCTAAAGAAAGAAAAGAAAATAGAAGAGAAGGGGACACAAGAGGAATAGAAGAGAAAAGAGTAGAATAGAAATAGATTGACAACACTCTTTGGATGAATGAAAACATGAGCCATAGAGTAGTGTAGGGGTTCGAAAAACCCCTATTTGCAATGCAAAATGGAAACGGGGTACGCTATGCAAAATAGAAATGGGTACTTTTCATTTTTTCGAACACACCATGTGTCCCATTTTTTTTTTTTTTTTTTTTTAAAAAAAAAAAAAAAAAAAAAATGAGTGTTTCATCGCAGTTTTTCTCTCATAGCAATGAAACATCTGCAACATTAGACTCGTGTGATCTGTGTCGTAGCATGCCCATTCCGTGATGAGTCTCCCAGATGGGCGAGAAGAGACACAATACTTGAATACTTCCCATTTAGGTGCTGGGTCAACATGAGGATGAGAAACCTATCTTTCTCCTATCCTGTCTTTCTCTCTTCGGTATCGGGACGAAAAGACCTCCATTGTTACAGTTCCCTCTATCAAAACTCTTTAATAAAAAAGTCTTCTCCTACCTATGTGCGTTCATTCTGAGGTATAAAATAACTTCGGAAAGACATTTATAGGGTAAGTTTTCCCTCAAGTTTTGTTCCACAGCGCCATCAAACTCGTCAAATTTCAAATCTTAAGATTAATAACCATCATGTCCTCTATCAAAACTCTTAAAAAAAAGTCTTCTCCTACCTATGTGCGTTCATTCTGAGGTATAAAATAACTTCGGAAAGATATTTATAGGGTAAGTTTTCCCTCAAGTTTTGTTCCACAGCGCCATCAAACTCGTCAAATTTCAAATCTTAAGATTAATAACCATCATGGTGAGTTTGCAATACTTGGGAAAACTTTCGTCAAAAAATCCTTCCTTGCGAAAGTTTCCACTCGTAAGAACAGAGTATTGTTCGACACGAGTTTAGTCCGAGTTTGCAAGCGCTAGGCCGCGAGTTCGATTCCCGCCCTGTTCGATTCCAGGATTTTATCCTGAACGGGTAATGTTCGTTCTCGGAACGGCTGGCTTTCTCCTACCTTGTCTTCCCTCTCTCTTCGATTTCGGTACGATAAGACCCTAACAGTTACAATTCCCTCTATCAAACCTCTTAAAAAAAAAAAAAAGATCCATCGGGAACTTATACAATTTGCTATCGCCGCTGGCTTCCCCAACATGTAAAAACTATTCAAGACAGATGTGCCTTCTGTTGGAGATTGGAGAAACTTTTTTAATGAAAGAACGGAAAAATCTGACTGCAAGCCAAAAGTGTGTAAGAAATCAAATTTTCCACGAGGTAAAGTTTTCAGCAAAAGGAGGAGGTTAATAAGTTATGCTATAAGGACTCCGTCAAAAGGAGAATGACAGGGGATGAACATTTGATCTTTTTGCTGATGGGAAAAAGAATGTGCTGGTCCTGCAAGATCTCCACATTCTGAGTGATTCGTGGATGTCACCAACAAGCAGCTGTATTTTTGTTTGATAAAGGTTCACTTGTCATCATTAGTTTTTCGAAAATCAAAGTTTGAATTGCTAGATACCATCAAGCATAGAAAGCTGAGGTATGCAGGGCATGTGCTGAGGCGATCCAGTGGAACCCTCCTGTTCAACATCTTGGATGGTATAATACCTGGACATAGCTGTATTTTTGTTTGATAAAGGTTCACTTGTCATCATTAGTTTTTAGAAAATCAAAGTTTGAATTGCTAGATACCATCAAGGATAGAAAGCTGAGGTATGCACTATGCAGGGCATGTGCTGAGGCGATCCAGTGGAACCCTCCTGTTCAACATCTTGGATGGTATAATACCTGGACAGAGAAAGCGAGGAAGACCAAGAAGAGTTTGGGAAGACGATATCCTGGAATGGCTGGGGCTGAGAAATCACATGGAATTGAAAGAACTAGCAGCAGAGAGAGACGCATTCAGAGCTGCGGTCACATCAGTTTTGGCAACCAACGTTCACGTTGACCCCCATGAATGAATGAAAGGTTCACTGTATAACTGCTAAGGTCTTTAGTGACGGGTTTTTTACCCAATATTCGACGACAAGCTGCCCGCCTCCTCACCCAACCTGGGTGAGGCCGGGAAAAGCCAAGCTGAGTGAGGCCGGGAAAAGCCAAGCTGGGTGAGGCCGGGAAAAGCCAAGCTGAGTGAGGCCGGGAAAAGCCAGCAGCTCGCGATTTTCAATAGAGTTTAAGCGAGATTATTTCAGGTTTAAGAGAAATAATTTCAGGTTTAACGTTTAAGTTAACCACTTGTCAATTGTGACGAAACCCGCGTCGTATTTTTTGTAACAAGAAATTCACATTTCGAACACTTGTTCTTTGCTAGGATTAATATTCTAGGTATAAACCATAGGTACTACCTATAATCCCATATCTATGTAGGTAGGTACAAATACTACCTTACTATTTATATCTATGTAGGTACAACTTAGATACAACTACTTACTTATAACTTACTATTTTCACCAAACTACGCCCTCTGCAAAAGCTATTACCTTTCCAAAGGATTCCCTTTATTTATGACTACATTAATGTCTAATCCAGAACTTAGACTTAATAGACTTCTATTATTTCAAGCTTAGGAGTAGTAGGTAACTAGTAAAAGTAAGAAGGAATTTAAAATTAAATAGCCAACCTAGTTAGCTTAGTTGGTAGTGCGTCTGCCTTGTAAGCGCTAGGCCGCGGGTTCGATTACCGCTAGCTGAACACTTGGGGGGGTCAGTTTCCTTGACTCAATGATAACTACACTCGTCTTGCGCGCGGCAGAGCCCGGTTCAATGCTCAGCGGAGTCAGACCTTTTTTCACATGCAAACTGTTCTACTTTCATGACTTATTGTTCAAGAACAACCTAGTATTGACTAGCCATGGAGATAAATGCACATGGCGAAATTTTCGACCCGGAATGAAAACGAGGGATTTTTTATTAGAAGTTTACTATTCGATGATTTTTGCCTAAGTACCAAACTTTTTTTTTTAATTTTTACATTTAGGTAAGTTTTTGTACAAATCCTAAAAAGCTACGCGGGCCACAAAAATGGTCTGGCGATGGCGGGCCACATGTGGCCCGCGGGCCGCTAGTTGGAAACCAGTTTTCAAAGGGGTCATGGTTGATGCTAATAACCACCTTAAAGGGAGTTAAGGATTAAGGATAAAATAGGAACTAATTGATCTATAGATCTAACACAAAAAAGGGCCCCCAAGGAAATTACCAATAGAAAATGGTTTAATTGGTTTTTCATGTTAGCATGTGCTAAAATGTGTGATAATACCTAAACTTCATTGAAATCAGACAAACAGTTTGAAACTGTTGAATTAAACTCACTTCAATCTCACTTCAATCGTTCAAAAAAAAAAAAAAAAAAAAAAAAAAAAAAAAAAAGGGGCCGACAATACTTTCTTCGGAAATCGAATCCATATTAGGATGATAAAAGTAAAATCGGTTCCCTTTTAAAAACTGAAATTGCGCTTGTTTTGAACCATGTGCAGGGCAGTCCAAAATAGCAACTCACAGGAATAAAACCCTATGGCAAGGGCTTCTCCCTTGAAATATCTCTTTTACTTTGCTTATTGTATTTTTGAAGTTCTCTCTCCCTCCTAACTCTCTTTCTCTCTCTTTCTTTCTTTCTCTCTCTCCCTCTGTCCGCCCCTTCTTTTCTCTCTTTCTCCCTCTTCCCCTCTCTCTCTTTCTCTATGTCCCTCTCTCTCTCCCTCTTTGTCTTCCTCCTCCTCTCTCTCTCTCTTCCTCTTCCTCTCTCTCTCTCTCTCTCTCTCTTTCGCCTTAATAAAAATAATTACTCTTACTTTTTCATTTTCTTTACAAATTATACTAATTTTCAAAGTAGGTATTTTCAAAGTTTCCTTAAGAAGTACTTGAAAATTTTTCTCAAAACAGCATTTCCCAGATTTCTGTTTCTTACTTGTAATAATATTATTGTGGAGTTTTTTCTCTCTTTCTTTCTTCTCTTGAACCAGATTGTGTTCAAGAGGAGGGGGAGAGAGAAAGGGGGTCGAGAGAGAGAGAGAGAGAGAGAGGAAACCTATCATTCACTCTGCAAAAATAATAATAATAATAAGTATCTTGACTTTTGTTACCAAATAAAAATGCTCTTTGCATAAGTAGGTACCTACTTTACTTGAAAAACTCATTTTTTTTGCCCAAAATGATCCTTACAAGGCTCGGGACACCCCAAAATTCTAACAAAATTGAGACCAGAACAAATCAAAACAAACCAGAAATATTTGAACCTAGAACCTCCGACCTACAGGCCTAGTACATTACAAAATAAGCTACTAAGAAAAGGGCATGGAGATAAAAATAATTAAGGAAAAAAGCATCAAGGTATAAAAGAGAAAGAGGGAAAGAGAGAGAGAGAGAAGGAGAAAGGGAGAGGAAGAGATGGAGTTAGAAAGAGACATAATCGAATCATTAAATAATAATGAATTCTACAAAGAGAACAAAACGAGACGAGAGAAAAAAGTGAGAAAAAAGAGAAGG